>NC_051132.1:15425842-15460440 GCF_014839805.1 Manduca sexta
AGCGAGAGATGATTACCCGTCGGCAGTCGACACAACTATGCCGGCCTGTTGGAACCGGACATACACAGTTTGATCCCTGAACACGACACACTTAGACAATTATGGCGGGTTTTAACACCTTGTGTACGGTGATCGCTATCCTGACGCAAATAGATGTTTTTTCCGTTTGGCATTGTTACTGGCCACGGTTATCGTGCTGGTGTTAGGGACAGAGAAAGCCTTAGAGGAAGGCGAACGGGCAACCGCCGGAGCTCTCGCGCGGTGCTTCGAAGGACCTTTTTTACAATCTTACCGACAAAACTGTTAAAACTGTGGAACTTTCTTTTTTACTCCCGGGCTTCGCTTCGTTTATTTTGCTTTCACCTGAGACATATCGTCAGTGAAAATTCTTAAAAATGTACTTGAACTTCTATCATTAGTTATAGGGAGTCCGCTGCTGAACACAGGCTTCCCCTAAAGATTTCTAGACTTTTTGACAATCGAGCGACTTCCTTCGACCTCGATCAGGTCATCTGTCGATTTGTATGTGAGAGTCAATGTTGCACTTGCTGGTATGTGGTCTCCATTCCAGAACATTCTACCCCATCTCTTATCAATCCTTTTGCGTAATTATGTAAGACTTAATTAATAACAATTATAATAAAGCTTATCTGCTGAAATTATAATAACAAATAACAGGGAAGAACTTAAGTAATCTGTATGTATTAAAAAAAAATACATAAATGTCTTTATTCGGAATAGTAATACAGTTTTTTTAAATATAATATTCGATCTGAATTAGTTAAGTAACTGTATCGTAGTTATGAACTCCCACCTATAATTTTAAGAAAGAAGGAAATGGGTGCCCCATTATTTTTTTAACAAGCACGAGGCAAGCTAAATAAAGGGCAATGCTCATTTCAGGTGCAGTCGTAACATTGAACTTTAAGGCAATTGATCATAATTTAAGTTAGCCTCAAATCTACGGGTCGCATCTCAAAATATTTTACTTTAGCTTGCAACAGGATCTATGAGCAACACAATCGATTAATACACATCAAAAAAGGTATTACTATTTTTTATTTTCTTGTTGGTTATAATTTCTAAAATCTGTAAACGCAGTTTTAATTTGTAATACATTTGAATAAAATTATGGATAATATTTAATAATAATTACTTTATGCGGAATGTATGATTGAATATATACGTGTTATATTATATTTTCGCCTGTTACTAGCGGCTTCACTCGCCTAAAAAGGCTTACCCAATTACCCGAAATATAGTATATATGTCACCTCAACAAAAGAATCAAAAAAGAATCTTATAAAAAAATTCAATGTAACTTAAGTATATACTAATCTAATTTTTTTACTAAGAGACAACTTCTTTATAATGATTTCTTATGTTTACGCGAATGTTAGACAATGAAATAAAACAAATTATTTACGGATTATATTATGCCTAATAAATTGCTTTTGTCTTACGTACTTTAACACGAGCAAAGCCAGAGAAAAACGTAGTTGAAAATATAAAAAATAGATTCGAATAGATCTGTTATAGGATATAAGCTTTCAAACTATAAGTGTAGGTAAATCTCAGCTTAACCACTCGGATACAAGGCTTGAGTGAGCGTGAGTATTTTAGATAAACAACACTATATTTATAACTTTTTAATAAAAAATTATATTATAAACAAATTTGGCGAAGTCTAGGTACTTAGGCTTCACAGGCTTTTTGGCATTCTTCTAAGGTCTTGAAGTTGTTAGCGTTTCCTCTGCAACCACCGTATACGAATTCCCTGCACGCTTTTATCTCTGGATCGTATCCGTATCTGAAAATAGTTAGTGTTAACATCGGCTTCACGGAAAGATGTAAAAATTGTGTTTAGTTTGCCTGTTCGGATATATATAACTGTGACTGGTTTTTCTATCATTAAAATTACTCAGTCGCAGTTCGGAGTCAGGAAGTTGACGGTGTGATACTCCCGTGCCTCGGAAAGTACGTAAAGCCGTTGGTCCTGCACCTGATCTCTGTCCGATCATGTCGGTTTGCCGTCTCACCGAACTGCACCGATTGAAGAAACGGAGAGCGCACCTGTATATTGCGCACATACTTGTGCACTATATTTCCTGCGTTGGTTGATCTTCTTGGTTGAAATTGGCCGTCGTGGCCGAAATTCAGTTAGGAAGGAAACGGCTATACAGACTGGTTTCTAAACGATGCACTAACGTGGGAATATGGCGAGTAATAAATTATGTGATGTATATTAAAATGGTTTATTCTAGTTACGTTTCCGTGCTTTAGTGGCAGCGTGTTGAGGCCCTGGGTTTGTATTCCAGGTCGGGCAATACTTTCTAAATACTATTTTTCCGGGATTCGATCGCCTAGGAACGTCAGACTACCCGTTCGCCCAACCTTACCTTACTTTTACAAGGTGCTATAAAGTGTTACGCCGACTTCATATCGGAGTAAGGGCAGGACGAATAAGTCATAAGTTGAGATGTACGGAACTTCGACTGTCAGTTCTTTAATAATTTATAGTCGTGTTTGTCAAGTCGAGACCGTCTGCGCGACGTCTTAGTCGACTACTTACCTATAGAAATGTGCTCGGCACTCCAATCTTGAAGGGCAAGAGACAAATATTTTCTGAAACATATAAATTCGATTAATTATATGAATAATGTCGAATTTTAATGGTCTGGTCCAGCGACAACGATCTTAGGTTAGAATCTAAAGATTTTCTAACATTTTCTTAGTACTGAAGAAGAGAAACTGCTCAGTTACCGAAAACTAGAAAACCACATATGAATTGAATTGTAATAATTCTGTATAACAATAATCTACTATCTAGAATAATAAGAATCCCGGGTCATGCAAAATGATATTTGGATTTTTCTGCTCAGTATCAGCCTCCATTCTCATTCCGGAGTCTGGAATTTGTGCCCAACATGGCGATAGGCTCGCCCTATCGCATCATGGGACGGAGCACACTGGGTGAAAAGTGGGTGCCCTAGTTGCGCTCTCTGATATCTCCCTTCGGGGATAAATGTGTGATGTGGGTTTGTTTGTTTTATAAATAATACAATGAGCAAGCCGTTCGCGTGGGAGAAAACGACGCGATGGGTCATTATCGTATAAGTGTAAATTAGAAAGCATTGGCACTGAACTGCGGTCGTGGTGCAAATATAATTATACTAGCTTTTGCCCGCAGCTCCGGTCACGTGATAAAGTATTTCTGGGCTAAGGTTTTCCGTTATTAAAATACCGCTATATATTTCCCGGAAGCCTATGTTGTTCCCAAGTTCTTAAACTATCGCCATACCTTTCATCTAAATCCGTTAGGTAGTTTTTGAGTTTAACGCATTCAGACAGACAGATGTGCCCGGGGGACTTTGATTTATCATATATTTTTCGAACTTTTTAAGGAGAACAATTCCGTCACACATCGCGTTCAAACAAACAAACTCTTCAGCTTTATATAATAGTAGATTTATTGTAATTAAATGACGAGATGAGTATAGCGGCGTTAAGATCGCCGTCACTGCAGAGGAATAGATCTTTGGAAGAGAAGATTTTCAGTCAGGCAGATGTTGCGCTTTACTGGCCGCGGGCCTTCTGATAGTTTCTATTCGGAGGTGGTATATACCACGCGTCGCACAAACTACTACCGCAACTGAAAACCGAGTATCGCCATCTAGCGTTGTAGTGCCTTCTCATTAAAATTATGCTACCACATCGAACATCTCGCAGTTCCAGTTAAGTTCACGAGATGGCGTTGTATACTAATTGTACCGACACGAGCATGTCGCTTGCCTTATTTTAAGCGATACGACCATGATCTGACCGTAACGTGACACACTTGCATCGGCCACTCTGGCGGGTCAATACCTTGTGTACGGTCATCGCTATTCGTGTGGTTATAAAATATGTCCTACCACCGACAAAATATGCCTATGAAATAAAAAAATATATATTTGAAGTTATATAAACAGGAACACTTACCGGTGTCGACATCGCTCTCAGCTATTTCATATTGAGGACGCGGACGCGAATCTGTAAAAAATTAAGAAACGCAGTCCCATTAAATTGTCAGGGAAGAAGGAGGACGATAATTCGATATGGCCGTAATTACTTGTCTTTACGCATATTATTTTTATAGATTTCTTGAAAATAAGTATTTGATTTACACTAGAATTAGAAACATATTTATATAAGGCAATACTTTTGTCCCCTTAATTTCTAAGTTATACATTTGGTCGGCAGGGGAATCACAAGGAGCTTACTTATAAGTAATTGTAATAAAAGTTGATAAGAAAGCTCAACATTTTTAGATTTTCACAATATTTTCAAAATATTTTAAATATTCTATAATTTAATTAAATGTAGTATTTACAATATTTCTTAACACTTAAACAAATATTTATACAGCACAGTAACGTAAAGAAATATAATAACTTCATTATGGTTAAAGATCACAAATGTACTGTCCAAGAGTATAAATAATTATGTCTAGATAAAATTATTTCGTGTGACGTAAACTTGACCTCATGCAGGGATGCATTCAGATGATAAAACAAAACAAAAACATATCACGCATTTATCCCCGAAGGGGTATGCAGAGGTGCAACCAGGGCACCCATTTTTCGCCAAGTGTGTTCCGTCTCATGATGTGATAGGGAGCGAGCCTATCGCCACATCGGGCACAAATTCCAGTCTCCGGGCTGATACAGAGCAGAAAAACCCAAATATCACTTTGCCCGACCCGGGTTTGAACCTAGGACATCAGAGCGCTGCCGTACCGCGCATGCTGTACAACTACGCCACCGAGGCTGTCATTCAGATGACGTGGATGATACTAACCCAATTGAATTATACCAGAAATTTAAACATAGTTGATTATTAGTTTGCCCTCTCAAACACTTTTCGTGAGATAAAAGTCCCGTGTACTTTTCCGGGCTAATAAGTAGCCTGTATAAATATGTTATCCTATCCAAAATCTGATTTATTCGTGAGTAATCTTTCTCCCAAATCCGTTCAGTAGTTTCTGAGCTCAGTTCTCACAAAGATTAAAATGTCTTCACATTATTTTGTATTTATAATATTAGTAATAAATAAGATATATTTGCTATCGATCGCCTGATTCACCAGAAGTTAATTCCATGAGTTCCTCGGGATTTGAACTTTGGCTAAGGCGATATGCTCGTCATATATCACAAAAATAATCAGGAAACGTGAGTTTTCTGCATACCCCAGCGAAAATAAAGCGTGAGTATATGTTATCTAATGATTTCTTAGAATGCTGTTGTTATGTTTATATATTTTCATATCACGGCATATATTAAGTTATTAAAATGATAACTTGTTATGGTCCAGTTATTAAATTTTAAATATGTTATTTAGTTTTCGCAGTCGATAAAGTATCATTGTTGACTAAAAGATATGTGGCCAGCACATTGTTTTGGTTTTAAAAGAGCGATTCTAGTGCGCTATCAAACACTAGGCGTGATAAAAAATCACAAGAGTGCGGCACCACACACGACGTGTTTTAATGAGCGCTAGAGAAGTGCGTCTAAACCGTGGGCAAAACACACACGCTATGTGGTTAGCCGATGTGCAGTCCCATGAGCTGTAGTACCGTAGCGCTCATTTTTACACGCTAGGTGTATGAAACCGCACTGGCGTTTGAGTGTGTTACACAAGTACGGAACAACACACTTGGGTCCTTATTCTGTATGACAATGTAAACTCGTAGGCCCCCGTACACGAGGCTGTGTCATCTTCGTGAAATTTGCGTGGAATGGTATTGTGTAGGCTAATTTCTATTGTCTTGAACGTGCTGTGGTGTGTTACGAGCTTATTACGCACTGTCAAATAGGGATAGAGAATAAGGTCCCTGGTTAATTACATTTTCGATTTCCAAGCCAGATGACACCTTGCGTGGGTATAGAGTCCAGTTTTGTTGAGGGTACGATCAGGCTTGCATGGGCGAATTCGCAATCCTGCCTGTCGATTCCTAATGCCTTTTGATGTTTACATACTTGTAGTTTTTGTAAATAAATGAAAAACGTTCAATATCTGTCATATTAATAACAATAGAGTTTAATGTTTTACAAGTAGGTTCTTACCTTTTCCCTAATTTGAGTTGAGGCCTTCATCCACGCTGGTATCGGTAGAGTTCACATACTTACGTTACATTGCGTTTTAATTGGTTTCACTGGAGTACAGTCAGCCAAAAAAAAAACTGACAAAAGTCCAAATCGTTTCTCTAATTTTGTGCTCTTAGCAATGAATTATTCTGCATTTAATGAATTATAAAAGGTTTGAATTATTTTTCTAAAAATAAATGTTTCTATTTAATTTAACGTGTAAAGATTTAAAGTTGTAAAGTTTTGCATTTGTTCAACTGTTCTTGCTGACGGTACATTTGAAGTTTTAACGTGGCCTGGGAAGTCGGGATTAGTTATGCGTTTCTAAGACTCATGTGGACGGGATCTACGGTCGGTCATAGCTGCTGCATGTACGTGTGGATGCAAAAACTTTATCATAGAGATAAGTCGATAACAATATTATCAAGTCTCTCAACTTGAGACCAGTTGCTTGTAGATAATAATACTTTATATAGATTATAATCTATACATATTATAAAACTAAGTCCACTTTTCTGTATGTCTGTTTGTTATTAATTTTCTCAAAATCTATTTAACGGATTTCATGAAAATTGGTATGGAGATAGTTTAAAACCCTAGGAACGTTATAGACTACTTTCTATCCGGAGAAAATATATAGCGTGACTTTTCTCCCGGTAAACTCCGTCACGCGAGCGAAGCCGCGAGCGAAAGCTAGTACATTTTCATTCATTATTAATTATACAATAGACATAAATAAAGGTGCGTGGCGATGCACGAAGAGGCCCAATTTTGTATTCATAGTTCTTTAACACTGCGTATTCTAATGGACATAGAGTTTAAAATACATAGAAAATAGATGAAGATTTTTGTCGCAAAGCTGCGTCAAAGTAATTTAGGCCTTGCATAGACGCGATATATGCCGAATGATCTGCGTTTTTAAACGTAGTGAAAATTTCGAGCAACTTTTTTTGATAATGTTGTTTTGGTATTTTTAAGCGCGTCCTGCGAACATTGTAGCCTACAAAATCGTAGAGTGTAGAGCCCAGTGATCGAATCGCGGCGATACAAAGTTTAATAATCCTTCAGGACAATAAAAAATGTGTCGATAGTAAAGTTTATTAATTTTTCAAGCTAGATTTGTAGAATATAATTTGGCTATCCTGACGTTAGATTTACTTTAGTAGGTATGGCTAGGTTTATAAACTCCATCTTTTAGCTATTGATTCAAACTCTGGTTTTGGTCTTAACCGACTTGACGTAGGAGTGCGACCCTCGCCGCAATCAGGAAGTAATAGGGGACGCGTACTACACATTTCTCATAGGTGTTCCTAGTAATTCAAAATACAAAGAAAGCTTTGTAGGCATAAAAAACTTAGGAGAGGTAGCTATCCCTTCTCGCCCCTAAATAAAACAATGGCCGTGACGTCATTTGACTAACTTCAGGGCAAGCCAAATTCATTACATTAGTCAAGGCAGGCATCTTCGCATTCTTCCTTAGTTTCGAAATTGTTTTCATTCCCTTGACAACCGCCGTATATAAATTTTCTACACTGCTTTAGGTCATTATCGAATCCATATCTGAAATGAAGATTTTTTTTTTATTAATCTATTTTAATAGGACTTGCGTATAATGTAAACGTAATTATTCTTTACTTTTATGATATTAATTGGTTTTCTGTAATTTTTAATAAATGTGCGCTTTACAATAAAGGAAATTACATTCAAAATAACATTGTGCGATTTAGAATAAAAGAAGTTACATTCAAAATAACAGTTAAATTTAAGTAACGTTTATATGACCTCACTATTATTTTATTTTCTGTATTTTTTTGGCAGTAGTAACTCTTTGAAACATCCAGAGACAATATTAATATATATAACCGCGATTAAATCCATAAATAGTTTTATTTCAATAACATTATTTTTTGGAACTAACCTTATAGTATTTGCTTTGCAAGGTCCGATATACAGTTTTAAGTCACATATATCTTGAGAGTCTGAAATTAAACAATTTGCTATATATACCTCCGTAATTCGTATCAAACATAGCATTTTTATTTATTATATATTATTTATTTATTAGGGTTCATTTAGTTTTACAAAAATAATACTATCAAAGTATTTGAGGACATAAATTATTCATTGCGTTTGATAATAAAGTACACACAATAAATAAGTCTGCTAATTGTTTATTTCTGTGCCTAATTTTTTATGACTTTGTCATGTAAGATTTATATATTTTTTTTATTGCTAATGACAAGACGAGCTACCGTTCGCCTGGTGGTAAGCGACACGCCCATAAACAGTCAAAACATTATCCAACACCTTGAATTACTAAGTATTGTTGGGTATTCCACTGCGCTCGCCATCCTGAGACATGAGATGTTAAGTCTTATTATGTCCAATAGTTACACTGGGTACAATTGTTTATTTACACAATTGTTTAAATTTAATTTATAATAGTTTAATTTGTACATAATATTAGAATATAGTACAAAAAATTACCTGTATCTCCATTGCAATTAATAATGACGATTAAAAAAAGAAAAAAGAAAATCTTCATTGTACACGCCTTAATTATTTCGAAATATTTTTACAAATACAACTAAATGTGTTAAGCGTGTTTATATAATTTAACCTCGACAGTATATTTTCAAATGTAATAAATCTACATAATATATTAGCATTTATATTGCCTGTTCAAGTCAATACAAACAAAAATATGGATGTATGTTTGTTTGCTATTCTTTTTCATTATTGACAACTTTTTTTATACAGCTGTCTGTATAAAAAAAATTGACCCTGGAAAAGGGACCCTACTGTACCTGATGGTAAGTGGAGTGGGGTCCAACAGAATGTCGACTGACGAGAGGTGATTATCCCTTGGTAGTCGACACAATTATGCCGGTCTGTTGGAATCGGATAGGCGGATCCCGGAACGCGACACACTTACTTGGGTCACTTTCTCGGGTTTCGCTATCCTGAGATATGAGATGTTAAGCCTCATTATGTCCAGTAGTTACGCTGGTTACAATGTCCTTTAAACCGGAACACAACAGTTGCTACACACTGCTGCGTGGCCGCGGAAATAGACATTGCGGTGGTACTTACCCAGGCGGACTCAAATACGAGAGATCTACCACCAGTTAGCAGCCAGTAGGAAGCCCGGAGTTTCTTTCTGCCTTTCTTCTTCGGGCAATCATCACTTAGGTAACTAGTGAAAGGCTGGTAGTAGGCGAGGATCGCGACGCGTTATCCTTCTATTTCCCCCTACTTGCCAGCCCGAGCTGGTTACTTCGGTTTGTACCTTGTTTTTATTATAAATTTTATCCCTTATTTAAAATGTCCATAGTTATATAAGTAGTTTTAATAATTGTTTAGAAATAATAATAATTATTCTTATGCTTTGTTTTGACGTATCATAAGTGCAAATTTGTTCGCCTACGTGATAAATAAAGTATTTTATTTTTATTTTTTATTAGTAGTAATACCCTAAACCGACGGGAATGCATGAGAGGATTGATGCAGGTGGAGGAAGCGAAACATATTATTATATAACATAGTCTCTGCCTACTCTTATGGGATAGAGGCGTGATTTTATGCACCTTCACGCATACGAAGTCAGGAACGAAGCGAAGTATAGTAGTATAGATAAAATGTTTTCGGCAAGGGAAGTGTATGTAGGCAGTTAAGATATAATTTAATTAATTCAGTATTTCCGACACAAATGACAAAATGCAACTGCAATATGCATCAGAATTCTATATAAATAAATGTGTTTTTGACGTGTCGGTTACAATAATTTGATATCAGGCCTGTTTGTATACTGTCCCACTGTTGGGCACGGGCCTCCTCTAGTACGGAGAGGGATTAAGCCTTAGTCCACCACGCTGGCCTAGTGCGGAATGGTAGACTTCACACATCTTCAAAATTCCTGTAGAGAACTTCTCAGGTATGCAGGTTTTCTCACGATATTTTCCTTCACTGTTAAAGCAAGCGATATTTCACAAAGAATACACACATCATTTTAGAAATGTCAGAGGCATTTGAATCTGCTGACATTCGTCTCGGCAGTCCGTTCCACAACCAACTAGGCTATCGCCACTACAATAGTTTTATTTATAATTTTGCTCGCGGCTTCGCCCGCGTGAAGGAGTTTTCCGTGATAAAAGTCCCACTATATATTTTCCCGGGATAGTAGCATATAACCTTTCCAGAGTCTTATACTATCTCCATACCAAATTTTACTTTCTTATACCACGTCTTATGTCACGCCCGTTCCCGTGGGAACGGGATAAAAAGTACCCTATGTCCGTCTCCTGGTTTTAAGTTACCTCTCCACCAATTTTCAGCCAAATCGGTTCATCCGTTCTTGAGTTATAAATAGTGTAACTAACACCTTTTCCTTTATATATATAGATATATAGTATCGTGTGTCGTTTATATTTATATATATTTCGGGAATAAAAAAATATCTACGTAAATATACGTGCGATAAAGAATATTTATTTTTATAAAATTCAATATAATAAAAAATACGTCCGAGCGCACGTTGGACACGATTGTGAATCGCACTAATATCTGCGATTCTTGAACGAATGTGTTGACTACCCAATACACATACTGGGTTTTAGTACTGTAGCTTTAGTTTCGTTTTAATCAGGTTCTTGCTGTTCTGTCAAGTATATAGTGTGAATAAAACGATGTCCATTATGTTTCTTCTAAAATATAATCCAAAAAAACTGTAATCCAATGACGATGCGCATAAACACACAACAGGGGCCTTATTCTCTATCCCGCACGTTATTTTGACAGTGCGTAACAAGCACGTAACACAACGCGTCATGTTTAGGACTATAGAAATTTGGCTTACAGAATACCATTCCACGCACATTTCTCAAAGATAACATGACACGGCCGCGTTACGCGTTTACACTATCATACAGAATAAGGGCCCAGAGCTTCCTATCTCGAGATTCTTTAATCAAAAAGATTCGTGCGTAGTCGTGCGATTTGGACTACTAAAAATCGCACAAACGTATCCAACGTGCGCTCGGTCTAAACATAATGGTTAAATTAGATCACTGTTTCACACAAGCTTTCACACATTCCCCCATTGTTTCGAAGTTGTTAGCGTTCCCGTCGCAACCACCATATCCGA
The DNA here is from genome assembly GCF_014839805.1 of Manduca sexta. Classification (NCBI taxonomy): domain Eukaryota; kingdom Metazoa; phylum Arthropoda; class Insecta; order Lepidoptera; family Sphingidae; genus Manduca; species Manduca sexta. The sequence continues at coordinate 15,437,111 of NC_051132.1, forward strand.
ACAATTTACATTTATTCTCCTCGCTGTAGTACGCGTATCTGAAATATAATAATATTTAAAAGGGGAATATATATTTTTTATTGTTTTGAATGACGTAAGCGATTCGACCGTCCATTAACAGCAGAAACACCATCCAACACCTTGAATTATGTTGTGTTCGTGGCCACTCTATGGTCACTAAAAAGTAAATTGTATGATTGACATTTGTCATTGTAATAAAAGAATATTATATGAAAATGAATTTATTTTAATTCCATTTACAATTAATACATAATAAATTACAAAGTATTGTTTGGTATTCCACTGCGCTCGCCATCCATGAGACATTAACTCTCATTATGTCCAGTAGTTTCACTGGCTAGAATGTTCTTTAAACCGGAACACAACGGTGACTACTCACTGTTGCTTGACGGCCGAAATAGACATTGCGGACTCTCACATATGAGAGATCCACCACCAGTAAATTTATATTGAAGGGCGAGGTGTGGTAGTAAGGGCAATATTATCCATTTAAAGGCAAGGTAGTAGTGTAGCTACAACTCAGCGGATTGCAACAGTCGCTCGCAAACTAAATTATTTCAAAAATGTCGCCGAATTCAACAAAAAGCTTGCACCGCGTGAGGAACTGTAAACGCTAGGTTTTTATAGAAAAAACCGGCTTGAGTAAGTCAATAAAAGTATAAATCCGTGTTCGCATTTTATTTATTTATAATCCAAAAAAGTGGTTTGCGAGCGTCTGCCACTACCCGTTACTTTGCACATATACAAAGATTTCTAAGATATAACTGTTTAACGTTTTTGCATCTATATACCTTAAGAGGATTAATAGGTCTTTTTAGTCGTGGTGCGGCATTCTGCCTATAGTATAGTATACTCAGTAAATATTATTCATTAACCTATAGCAAGAGAAGCTATGGAAAATTGGCAATGTTTACGATGGTGTGAGTGACAGACTATACCATAGAGATCTCTTCAAATTTTCTTTTTAAAGCCATTGTGTTTACATATCGTTTAAAGTGTCATACGACTTGGAGTATGAACTTAAAGACTTTAAACAGTATAGATAGTTGCTCCGAAAGTAAGCACCAATCCGTATTAAGTCACCTTATTAGAAATGTCCGTGTGATAAAACGTTACAGCGTCATTTAGTATTTACAAAATTATCATATTTACAGCAAATATGCTAATATACACATTAAAAAGTTGCAAATCACGATATGGAAAAAACATAAAGTATTTCACATTGATGTTTTATCATTTCATGGTAGATTAAGTAACCATCGCATTAGCGCAAAATGTTTGTATGACAATCTTTCCAATGTCCCCTCTATATAATCTTAGAACTTTTTACTCATACTGAATATTAAAATACTAATGTGTACATGTTTATATCTTTGTTAGAAGTAAACTTAAAAACCGCTAAACGGATTTGGATAAAATTTGGTGTACGGTTAGACCATGTTAGGGATTAACATATAGCCTACTTTTTCTGTTGGTAATTTGCTTCAGTGGATTTCCTTAATCACATTTTTAAATAGATGGCAGTGACGTCTTACAGGTAACGTCACGGATTTCTACAGGGACTTCGTAGCGAGTGAAGCCGCGAGTAACACCTACCAATAAACAAAGTCGCAACCAGTGGCAGAGGGTGACATTTTCCGAAAGGGAAACAACATATAGATACTAATATGTATAAATACGGTTTGCATATCGTTCCAATGATTATTAGATTCTTCATATGTTATGAATGGGAAGCCGGCATGAATCGGCTTATATAGACCCTTCGCCATTGGTCGCAACAGCGTGTTTATGAAATTTTTTCCCTTTGTAAGCTGCTTTTGTGTTCATTTGATAATTACCTCAGAAATTCGGCTCTGCACGGTCCGCTCCTCGGCTCCAACGAGCATATGTCTTCAGCATCTGAAATACATTACATTATATTTTAGTTGTGATAAAAACATACATCTCGTATGTCGCGTTCCGGGATGCATTTAGTTTCGAAAAAGCCGGCATAATTGCGTTGACTGGTGAAGGATAATCTCTCGTTAATCATACTCTATCTGGACTGCAATCACCTTACCCTTAGGGGTGAAGTTAATTTACTATGCCCGAATAAAAAAGGTTATGAATAAGCATAAGGTGCCAATGGATAGGTTAGTCTTAATTCTATAAATGATTATAGAGGAAAAGCGGCGATAGCCTAGTTGTTTGTGTGGAACGGACTGCCGAGACAAATGTCCGCAGATTCAAAATCCAAGGGCAAACACCTCTGACTTTTCTAAAAATTATGAGTGTATTCTTTGTGAATTATCGCTTGCTTTAACGGTGAAGGAAAACATCGTGAGGAAACCTGCACACCTGAGATGTTCTCTATAGGAATAACGAAGGTGTGTGAAGTCTACCAATCCGCACTAGGCCAGCGTGGTGGACTATGGCTAATCCCTCTCAGTAGTAGAGGAGGCCCGTACCCAACAGTGGGACAGTATATATTACAGGGCTGACATTATTATAGAGCAATTACTATCTGGAGTCTTCGTATTGACTTGATTTTACATCATGGAAATCATCATCGTCAAAAACCTACGGAGAGGTAGTAGTGAGGAAGCGGTTATACTACGTTTACATAAAAAAACTCCGTGAAGTAATGATTTCTTATGTTTACGAGAATGTTAGAGATTGCAATCAAACATGTTTTATTATATTTAATCGCGGTCTCTTATATTTCATAATTTTTTCCCGATATTTCGAAGACTTTTCAGCCTTCATGCAATTGTAAAATGTAGGCTGATATTGTAACTTTGAGTTTTCGGATGACCAAAACCTCAGTCCTTCTCGTGACCTTGAAGGCTGCTAAGTTTTGGAGACGTCGGGAAAAAATTAAAATATATAAAAAAACCGCCATAAAATTAGCAAAATAGTTTTATTTCAATGGCTAACAGTCGCGTAAAATAAGAAATTACTATTATGTCTAGATAAATGTAAATTTTTGTATGACTAATGAAATGACGTTAAATGTGAATGTTGAAATTGTAAGCATTTCTTATAACACCTTTTGTTCGTTATTTGGCTAAGAAATACTAAAAAATGGTTTGGGATCAGTCGTTTGCGGAATAAGTTGGTAGCTATAAGAATACAAAGCCAATATTCACGTATGATGTAAATAAGGAAATTAATGAAACAAAACGCAGCCTAAGGTCATGTGAAATTAGAAGTCAGATTATTAAGTTGTGACACAATATTCTTAATGAATGGCAAAAACAATCTTAATACAATGGCATAAAAACTATAAATACCTGTTAATCCACTGCAAATAACAGCGGAGATGAATATAAAAGCGAACACTTTATTCATTTTGCTAACACGTTCTGGTCAATTATAATAGATGTTGATAACTGGACGATTCAAACGCTTATGGAAATGTTAGCGCTAATACTCAGCTTTAAATCGTCATGAGGAGATAAAAACTAGTCTATATACAGGCTGATGCATTTGTGGCGAAGTGTCAATACAATCCGATTCTTAGCGGCTTCACTTTTAGGTTTATTTACGTTTGTCTTAGTTTTTGTTTTCTGATCAATTGGCCGCGATATGTTAACTGGTGGTAGGTCAATATGTAAGTTCGCCTGGGTAGGTACCACCAAAATGTCTATTTCAGCCGTCAAGCAGCAGTGTGTAGTCTCTATAGTGTATCGGTTTAAAGGGCATTGTAGCCAGTGTAACTACTGGACGTAATGAAACTTAACGTTTCATGTCTCAGGATGGCGAGCGCAGTGGAATACCAAACAATACTTATAATTCAAGGCGTTGTATTTCTATTGTTTATGGGCGATCATATCGCTTATCATCAGGCGAGCGGCATGCTTGTCTCGTAATTCAGTAGCAATAAAAAAAATAGTACGACCATTTTTTTGCCTTGGGTTATCTTTTCAAAAAATTCACCATTGGCCATTGTGATGCATAACTGATGATATTTATATTGACCCTAGAGACCATGTATATAGTAACAATCTGCTATACAATAGACTCGTTGTTAGGTGATTTATATTATAAGATTTTTCCAACCTGATTCGCAATAGACCTAATTAGCATAAAAAAATAATATTTCAATATCTATTTTTGAGAAATTAAGGACAGTTTAAGAATGTATTTTTATAACTGGAGTGGCTCAGCGTGCGATTTCTACCTCCTCAAAAAAAATTACCTCTTGTTATAGTGCAATTTAATGTCGAGCGTACATATAATAGTTTTTTTTTACATGCATGACAAAGTGACCCCACTACATCTGATGGTAAGTAGAGTGGGGTCCAATAGAATCTCGACTGACGGGAGATGATTACCCATGGCAGCTTGTACACAAAGCCTGGTCAATTACGTGTCTCTTTCCTGAACTTAGAGACAACGTTACATTACCTACGGCCGGACTCTAGCTCTCTCTCCCACTCATTTCTATGAGTATTTACTTGACAGCAGGATAGGAACGTATCATAGATCATTAGTTTGATTTCTTGGGGAGTACCTACATACCACAGTACCCTGTAACTAGGTAGTCCTAGGACCGACAGGATGGTTACGTTGGGGTACCTGGTCCAGAACCTTCGTTGAGCGATCTTGAAAGATGGTAAACATCAGGCCGCTGGGCTGTGTCCCTAAAATACCTGCTGTACCCTGTACAATACAAATCAGAAATATGCAATGTCTCATTGGCGCGTTAGGGATGGTTCCAAGTTCCTCTGATAAGAAGTGCCGGGTTAACGTCTTATGACTCAGGTAGCATGCTGATAAAAACCACACAGTGTCATTAAGGGATGGTTCCAAGTTTCTTTTACAAGATGTGCCGAGTTTAACTTCCCACGACTCAGGTAGCATGCTGATCAAAACCATATAGTGGTTCTATTAGGCGCAATAGGGATGACTCCGGGTTCTTCTGGCAAGAAGTGCCTTATTAATATATAGATATTAACGAGGCATCATGCTCTCATTACCCTGCATCATAGGATGCAGGGCAATGAGAGCATGAACTTTATTGTTATTACTGTTTAAGCATATTCGTTTACCATCACGTGAGCCGCTGACTCGTCGCATTAGCCCTTTGTTCATTTAAGTATCTTCCTTTAAGCGAGCGGCTTGCTTGTTTTATATGCATTAGTTTCATGTCCACTGTTCACTGTTGAACATAGGACTCTTTCAAGATTACCAGACCGGTCTTTTGGAAACCTACATCAAGTGACGTCCATTGACCTCGATTATGTCGTCTATGGTTTCCATTCGAAAACTTTTTACTCCATCATTTATCAGTCGCTTTGCTAAACCTACTTGGATACCCCATAGTCTTTGATCCTTGCCAGAGTACCGAATGGCATCAAATTAAGCTTGGTTTAAATTTTCTAACTGGATATTATTTTTGTTTTCCAAAATCTGAATGGAGATTTTAAACTCATCGATAATTATTCACATTGTGTGTTTGGATATATATAAATCAAAAAATATATTGGCCCGTATCACATTATGCTAGAAGCTTTCGAACTCTAGGTGTTGGTACATCTCTGCTTAAACATTTGGGTAAAGGGCTTGAGTATATTTGAGGGTTTTAGTTAAACGATTCTGTATTTATAACTTTTTATTGAAGTGTTATATCTTAACATCATAGTTTTAACGAAGTCCAGGTACTTAGGCTTCACAGGCTTCCTGGCATTCTTCTAAAGTCTTGAAATTGTTAGCGTTCCCTTGGCAACCGCCGTACATGAATTCCTTGCATGCCTTTATCGCTGGATCGTATCCGTACCTGAAATCAAAGTAACATTAATCTTGGTCCCACGATAAGTTGTTTTTAAATTGGTTTCTAAGGCGAGAATCGTCAGTTATTTCATAAATGTATATTGCTAGCAATAATTCTGTAAAATGATTGTTAGCAATCATTTAAAATCACACATCTCGCATTTATCTCCAAAGGAGTATGCAAAGGCGCAACCAGGGTTTTACGCCAAGTGTGTTCCGTCCCATGATGTGATAGAGGACGAGCCTATCACCATACCGGGCATAGACTCCGGGCTGATACTGAGCTGAAAAACACAAATATCACTTTGCCCGACCTGGGATTCGAAAGTGTTACGCCAACCCCACATTTGGAATAGCAGGATGAATAAGTACAGGTATGTTGAACTTCGACTGTCAGTTTTGTTTATAGCAGTATTTCTCGTCAACAAGACAAGAGCGTCTGCGCTACGCTTTAGTAAAAGTCGAGCAAATGAGACTACTACATTCACAAACAATACTATGAGGACGTGTATTGTCCCCGTATGCATTGTTTCGACATTTTTACGGTTTTATTTGACTTTAATTAGCTTTATTTTTAGCGACTTTTCCGCCCTCACGCCCACCACTACACTCACTCACCACTTACTCCTGGGAGCCAGGATCAGCAGTGGCACGTACTTTATGACACCGAGCAGTGAAGCTCGGCGAGTCTCAGGGAAAACTACGTTGTCATTATCCCGCAACGAAATTATGTGACTTACTACCATAGCATTGCTCCGTACTTAGCTAAGTAACGTTTCTGAATTGTCTTCGAACTTACCTAAAGAACAGAGCTCGGCATACCCCAACTTCCAATGGCAAGAAGCAAATATTTCCTGAAATATATCAATTTAATTATATAAATACTTTGATATTTAAATCTTTTTGGTCTAGTGACAGCAGTCTTAGTTTAGAATCTCATGATTTTCTAACATTTGACGAGGAAAGAGTAAGAAAATCTGCTGGGTAACGAAAAACTAGAACTAATACGCTAAATTCTGTATTTTTTATATTTACATACATTCTACATAAAGGGAAGCCGGTAGTAATCGGGTTATAAGGATCCTACGCCACTGATATCTACAAAAACACACTCTTGTATATGAGAAGCCTACCGCCGGCTGTTTATTCCTGTAATCTGTTGCTTGTTTACCTTACTATGTAATAGAAAAATACTTTATAATTTAAATAAACATGAACGATCTCTTACCGGTGTAAACTTCGTTCTCAGATTCTATGTTATTAGGAGGTTTGTACAAACCTGTAAAAGTAATAAAAATCACAATCGTTTTAACGAAGAAATATCTATATATATATAAAAATGAATTCCTATTTCCCTTGGTCAAATTCACAGTTAAGACAGGACAACGTCTGTCGGGTCAACTAGTAAATAAATAATATTTTCAAACACTATTTCTTTCCAACAATGCATTGAGAGACCAATTCTTATAAATATATTATTCATCATCATCATGAGTATCAGCCGCAGGATGTCCACTGCTGAACATGGGCCTCCTCCAATGATTTCCAGATCGCCCTATTGGAAGCCCGCATCTGGCAACCTCCTACGACATTCATGAGGTCATGTGTCCATCTCGTGTGTCAATATATTATTACAATTATAAAAATTTAATTATAAAAAAAATGCTTTATTCGCTTTTAATTATGAATAAATAATTCCATATTTAATATTTTCTAAAATATAAATTTAAGCGTTTTATTCACGTTCCATCTTGACGTAAGCCAACCAAGGACACACGATGCCTGATGCAAAAGGACAGCGAATAGTCTAGACGTACGTCAATAATTATTATTAATTGCTTTTTGGATTTGCACGATCCAGCGAGTGCCCACATCAATATTACTTAATACTTCTGCTTTGTAGCTAAATGCATAATAAAAATCAAATAAAAAACTTAGCAGAACAATCGATCAAATTTGGAGTCAGAGACTAATTAAAACTGAACTTTAGATGTTGTTTTCGTATATTTGTTGTATTTATTATATTAAAAATCTGCGATGGATGCGTGTACGGTATTGTATATGCTGCGTCCAACCGTGGCGTACAGCGAGCGATACGTCAAGATTGAGCGTGAATAAAGCGCTTTAATATATTATTTTCATGTTTCATTTTTTTTTTAATTAAAATAGATGGTATCAAGAATAAAAACAACTCAAATACAGATGGCTTAAAGTTTTCTTTGTAATGAAGATTCGGAATATTGAGCGAAATATTTTTTGTCACAACATATTTACGAAATTAATTTATATTGTACTTACCGGCACTCAAGCAGAGAGTAATACAGCCCAGAAACGAAAGGAAATATAATAAATTCATTGTGAGTAAGAACACAAATGTATCGTCCAAATGGCGAAATAATTGTGTCCAGATAAAATTATACCATGTGACATGCACTTGACCTATTTGCAGAGCTGTATTGATAAACACTTAATTTAAAATTATTTATATCAGGAATATTAACAGAGATGCGCTCACAACTCCGCCCGCCTCAAACTCCTTTTTCAGGATAAATGTTCAGTCGTTATTTTCCGAGACAAACAGCTTGTACTTTAATCTAATGCCGGCGCCACACACAGACAAATATTTGAACAAAACATGGTTTATTTGTGTGCTAAATTTCATCTAAATCCGTTCAGGGGTTTCGAAGTTTAGTTCTTACAAACGTTCAAATAATTTTGCACCTATAATATTAGTGAGAAGTAACATATCTTTAACATCGCTGGCCTGATTTCCCACCAAAAGCTATCCTAATCCCATAAGTTGCTCGACATTTGAACTCGAGGCGCTATGCTCGCCATACATTACAAAAATAGCCTCTGCTAAACGTTTTCTGCTTATCCCAGTGGAAATAAAGCGTGAATTTATGTTATCTAATGATTTCTTGGAATGGCAATTGTTTTGTTCATATATTTTCATATCGCCGCATATACTAGTAGTTATTAAAATGATAACCTGTTTTGGGTTCAATAATTAAATTTTAAACAAATCGTGATATATTAATTCTGCCAAACGATAGAGTATTATTGAGGTAAAGATATGTTTTTTTTTTTTATAGAATTCGTTAAAAATATTGTAAAAGTAAGCACAAGTCGACAGAAGAGCAAGTAGGTTATCTTATTATAAATAATCTTCGATCATTGCTTATGATCGTTGATATCTCTTTCCTCTCCACGTGCCCGATGTGATCCGAGGATTATATCTTGTTAGTGGGTAGCTCTTAGCATGGTCACTTAATTCAAAGGCGAGCGAATAAAGCGGTTACCTAAAAGTCCGATGCATTTCTATAAGTCGACCCTTATCAAGCTAAGAAACGTAAGTCATATATAAAAAAAATCAGCCATGCATTGATACACACACACACTTTTTAGGTTTCAAACGCGCAACGCCACTATAGCATCAAAGACTAGTTACCAAGCGTGTGGTATAAAAATTCTACAAGGGTGCCAAACCACACAAAACGTGTTATAAAATGCGCTAAGGAAGTGCAGCAAAATACACGCACTGTGTTTTAAATAGCCCGTGCGCAGTGGTGTGAGACGCACTGGCGTAGCGCCCTTTTTTACACGCCAGGTGTATGGAATTGCAGAGGCGATAGGGTTGCTGGGCGAGTGCGGGACAAAACCTGGTGAATTTAGGATTACAATTTTCATCACAGGCGTTACTTTGTGTGGATTTTTTAACATGATTTTCATAACGAAGGGAGACGTGCACAGTCATGAGTAATGATCCAAATCTGTTATAAAGCATATGTAATATCGCGAAACTATATTTCTAATCCGAATTCTGTATTTAGATACCTATGATGTTTTACGTCGAATGATATACGTTCAATGTCTTTATAAGAATGATAACATCTCTTCTGTTTCTCTCTCTCACTGCTGAGCACCTTCGTCCTAGATACTAATAGAATTATAAATGAAGCCTACAAGGTTTTCAGCCTTAGTCCACGCTGATGTAGTGTGTGTGGCGGATTTTACATACATTCTCGTCGATTGAATTGGAGTAATTAGTTCGTCACAAACAAAATCGTGAATTTTGTGCCCTTAGGACAAAGTATTATTCTGCACTTAAAATTAAATATAAAGGGTTGACTTTATTTTAGACAAGGAAAGAATTCTATTAAACTTAAGATAGATATAAAGTTTTGAATTTATTCTTAGCTTTTGTGGCTAAATATTTGAAGATAGAATTTGGTCTGGGTAGCGTTGATTTATAAGTAACTAGGGTTATTTACAGGCTTTTTCAATAAACAACCCCGATTTCAATCTTTAATCCCATTCCGAGAATGAACCAATCAAAATAACTCATTTGTAAGCATGTCAAAAAGAACTTTTTTGTTATTGGTTCATTTTTGAGATAGATAAAAAAAAATCGATTGGGATCGTTTATTAAAAATGGCGGTTAATCGAGCTTCATAGTATGGCTGCAGTGCCGATGCAAATAGTTACTATAGAGATAATCATATCATATCTTAATTTGACATAATCATATCATATCTTAATGAAATGTAATTTTTGAAAGACGACCACCCGATCATGTTGTGTTTGCCTGTTCAATATCACTATTTTTTTTTCTTTTCTCATGATTGAAAACTATGATTGTAAATGTAGGCGAATGCACGCTGTACGCCGTTATTTAAGGTGGTAGCTCAAGGTCCATTTTCATACATTTTGTTTCGGCTTTAATCTGGGTAACTAAACAAGTATTGGCAAGTAAAGAATTTAAATTCACGTCTAGTTAGTGATTAGTTCTCGCAGTTGAAGAAAAACGTAAAATAATTAATAATCATGGATATTTCGGCCTTTAAAATTTAATATGACGAAATTTTAAAGGCAGAAATATCCATGATTATTAATTATTTTACATTTTCTTCAACTGCGCGAATTTTTACTACTTTAAGTAAGTATGAATCTATGTTCTCTTTTATTTGCTATCGCTAATTTTATTTTATGCCGCTCCAGGTTTAGTCGATTGGATTTCATCTTATCCCATGTTAACGGTGATGTGCGTGCATTAGCTTATATAACTATTGTGACTATGTACAAGAAAGACTTGGAAAAAATACAAAAGAAGTACTGAACAATTGATGACAAAAAAGAAAGCTCGGAGTTTCTTTCTGCCTTTCTTCTTCGGGTAGTCATCACTTAGGTAGCTAGTGAAAGGCTGGTAGGTTAGCTAGGTTAGGGCTCATGTCCTCGCCGGTGAGGATCGCGACGCGTTACCCTTCTATTTCCCCTACTTGCCAGCCCGAGCTGGTTACTTCGGTTTGTACCTAGTCTTTTGTATAAACTTTATCCCTAATTTAAAATCTCCATAGTTATATAAGTGATTTTAATAGTTGTTTAGAAATAATAATTATTCTTATTCTTTGTTTTGACGTATCATAAGTGCAACTTTGTTCGCCTACGTGATAAATAAAGTATTTTATTTATTTTATTTTATTTTAGATAGTCCGATGTCAATAGTATCATCTTGAGACCAAATGAATCTACACTCAATATCTACATATTAGTTACAATAGAGATAACCTAATATCATTAGTATGACTTTAGACCAGTTGAGTGTAGATATTAAAGCTTTATTTGAGTTATAAATAAAATAGATAAATTATTTTGTTATAGATAATAAACATAGATACAGACGCGTGGAAAAGCACGAACTGACCCAATTATGTATTTTGACGTTTCAAATGCTAATTGACTTAAGCGACATTTTTTCGAAAAATTTAAACTAGATTAAAAAAAAAAGTAGAAAAAGGTGCTTATTTTAAATATGTATTAAACTTAATGTCACAAAACAATGTCGCTTACGTCGATTAGTTTTTCAACCGTCGATTTATACTTCCTTAACACTGTACGTTATTCTAACCGACATAGAGTTTAATATATAGTGAAAATACATGGTTTGTCTCATGAATCAGCATCAATGGGAGTTATTTCTTACATAGACGCGTTATATTTCAGTTTATATTACATGATGCACTGAATTTAGATACATTTCTGTTTGTTTTTGCATTTTTAAACCGTGTTCTGCTGGGTCTAAGGGATCATAGAGTACAGAGCGTGCAAAATTCAATTTTATTAAGTTTATGGGTAAACAAAAAATACCTCACAAATCACAAAATTTATGAATATTTCACGTCAAATTGGTACAGTGTAATTTGGGCGTCCTGATGTTAGACCTATACCGTATGCCTAGATGTAGGAATCATACCTTTTGATTAAGAATTTCTAGGTCTATGGTTTTGTCTGTTATATGCATGGCTTATGATATCAGTCATGGCCGAGGGGCGTAACCCACATCTTGGCCTTTGCCAGATGCATTTTTTTATAGGTATTTCCAGTAATTTAACTAATCCAACATAAGCATATAGAAAAAATCGTAGGTATACAAAACCCAAATGGGGCAGCAGTGGCGAAGGGACCGTTTATCCCGATTCCCGCATACTTCTCTTTCACAATTTATGTAAAAACTAATTATCATTGGAATGGTTTGCAAATTTATGCATATTAGTAGTACCTATGTGTTGTGTCGGATTTCATTTCGGAAAATGTTACCCTTCGCTACTGAAAGGCAGCAATCCCTTCCCTCCCCTAGATGAAACACTAGCTGTGACATCATTGGACTAACTTCAGGACGGTCACGTTGAGCACATCAGTCGTCAAGGCAGGCATCTTCGCATTCTTCCTTAGTTTCGAAATTGTTTTCATTCCCTCGACAACCGCCGTATACGAATTTTCTACACTGCTTTAGGTCGTTGTCGTATCCATATCTAAAAAAGGTTTTTTTTTTATTCTATTTAGAAATAACAGATAAATTGAATTAATTACGAAAATTTTTCTTATCTTCTTGATTTTCAAAATGTTGGCAATAATCAAACATTAAATAATACTGATCCCTCTTTAAAATCACTAGACAGTTTCATAATTCATGGTCATTTGAACTTTATCTGATTTAGAACCATCTAGGCATGGTTTGGCGAACATTTGATACAAAAAGGTGTTATAAGGGTCTCCATATTATACTCTCTACTTGGTTAAACTTTAAATAGTTTTAGTCTTATATCACTAGATGTCGTTATTTTAAATTATTTTTTGTGTAGAGTGGCTTTTCTGTCATATAAAATTATGGTAAAATATTACATTTAAAAGTATTGTAATAAAATAATGTAATGTGCAATCTCTTGTATTTTATGAGGTTATCAATTATTTGATTAGTCGTTACCTCTTATAGAAAAAAGTCTTTAAATTAATAATTCACATTTTTTATATTCAATTACTACTTTTTTTATTGCTTTGAATGATAAAAAGTAGAAACACCATCTAACACCTTGAATTACAAAGTATCGTTTGCGCTTGCCATACTGGGACATCAGATGTTAAGTCTTCTTATGTCCAGTAGTTACACTGGCTACAATGTCCTTCAAACCGGAACACAACTGTGACTACACACTGCTGCTTGGTGGTAGAAAATACTTGAAACGATTCGTATTTTTATGCTGTTTAGCAGAATGCATTGTTTTCCAATTTTAATGATTTTGAAGGCATTAGCGCATTTGACATACCGTTAAATATCTCAGAGTACCGAGGGTAGGGTCATACAGGGGTTAATAATTTAAAATTCTAACTGTTTTTTATTAAAATGGCGGTTAGGCCCCGCATACACGCTGTCAACTTGTATCAAATAACCTGACATAAGACTCGCAGCGGCAACAACAAAGTATCAATATTTAATAAACAACTACTACGATACTGAAAGTTGCTTCAACTAATCAACTGTCGATTAGTCGACAGTCACTGCAACAAAGTTACCGTAACCGTATAAAATATTTCATATTGGAACTAACCTTATAATATATGCCAAACAAGGTCCGAGACATAGTTTTAAATCACATATATCTTGAGTGTCTGAAAATAAACAATCCGTATATTTTTTTTGCTCTGCCTAGTGATTGCCTTAGACCTAAGGTAGAGATTACTACGGATAGATTATAATTATTCCTACTAACTAAAAACGCCATCTCTTGGCGCTTGGCACAATTATGCATTGTGCAGGCCTGTTACCGTCCCTATAACAGGGTTCTATCTTTATGAACTTTAACAGTGTAATAATAATAATAATACCAGCCCTTTATTATGTGCTACCCAATGCTGGGCAAGAGCCTCCTCTACTAATGAGAGGGTTTAGGCACCAGTCAACTATGCTGGCCTAGTGTGGGTTGGCAGACTTTACATACCTTCGAAATTCTTTGTGAAGCATTCTCATGTATGTAGGTTCCGCCACGATGTTCGCATTCACCGTGAAGCAAAATAAATCATAGAACTTTGTGATCAAAATAATTATATTGCCTTAAGACTTTTTTAGTCAATATTTTGATGGTTATTGTTGTTTGTGTCGCTTAAACAATTAGGTGAAAGATATCTGACTATTCATTTTTAAAGAAATAAATGAACTAAATTTATAACAAAACGATTAATTTCACAGTAAACCACGAAACTACGAGGAATTAGTCTGAAAATAAGTAGATATAAATATATATGTACTGTTTGTGCCTACCCGTTCGGGGAGAAACGGCGTTATTTACTTAATATATTTTGAATATATGCACAGTTTTTAAAACTAAACTAAAATACCTTCATCTCCATTGCAATAAATAACGGCGATTAAAAAAAGAAAAATGAAAATTTTCTTCATTTTACACGTCTTGTATATTTGGAAATATTTTTGCAAATAAAACTAATCGATTGTTTATATGCGGCTGTTGTATAGTATTTACCTCGATACTATAATTTTATTTTGGTGTTTCATAATCTACATAATATATAAGCATTTATATCGATAGTACATGCATAGATATGTATAAACAAAAACATGAAGGTATGTTTGTTTTTTTTGAATGGCGACACGAGTTTGCCGTTCGCCTTAAGGTAGCGATACGACCGCCCATAAGTAGAAACACCATCAAACACCTTGAATTACAAAGTATTGTATGGTATTCCACTGCGCTCGCCATCCTGAGACATATGTTAAGTCTTATGTCCAGTAGTTACACTGTAGTCTAGTAGTTATTTTTTTAATAATTCTTTTATGTTATTACTGACATTTCGTTGTTGCGTAGAGTGTGATCTACGTCACTTTTATCTTAGAAAATGCATGGATATCGATTTTTTTTCAGGAAGAGACTTTCACGCAAAGTGAGTCGGGGGCAAAGGGAAGTATAATGAAGGTAATATTATTGACATTAATTTCCGACCTAAATGATAAAAATTCAACGTTAATGTTTTTCAGTTTCTATATATATATATATAGAAAATAATTGTTAATTTGTGTGTCGCTTATAAAAAATATTAAAATATTATTGTATGTCGCTTACCTACAATATTTCGTGTTTCCTAGGCGAGCCTTTATAGAAACATTGTAAACGAAAATTTGTATTTTTTGCAGAAGATACTTTTTTTTTTATTTGTCTTAAAATATGATGTATTGTATTATATATGGATAGCCTCAGTGGAATGGATGTATTACGGGTATGATTGCAGTGCTGAGGTCTCGGGTTGGATTCCCGGCACGGGCAAAGTCATTTTGATTTTTCTATTTAGTATCAGCCCAGAGTCTGGGATTTGTGCCCGATATGGCTTTAGGCTTAGACCCCTATCACATCATAGGACGGAATACATACGGTGGAGAGTGGGTGCACCAGTTTCGCCTCTGCTTGCCCTTTCTGGGATTCAAGGCGTGATTGTGTGTGTATAGTATTTTAACCGTATGTTTATGCTATTTTTGTAACTGAGTATTCGTAATAATATATCATGTATTTTAGAATATATAAATAAAAAGGCTCTTCTGTAAAAAAATGCAATTTATTGGTTATAATGTTTTCAAAAAAGAAACAAGGTATGTTTGATATAATATTTTTACCAAAATTTATTTATATAAAATTGAATACAGTTTTAGAATAAGGCTGAGCGGTCACTGGATGCGTCTTTTTTAGTATCACTTTTTCACACAAGCTTGCTCACATGCTTGCAGTGTTTCGAAGTTGTTTTCGTTTCCTTGACAACCACCGTATGTAAATAATTTACACTTGTTCAGCTCGCTGTAGTATGCGAATCTGGAATATAATTATTAATTGGTTATCATTTTGATTTGGGGCAAAAATACACGTATGTTTTATAATGGCAGTATTAAGTGATTATAATAGGTTGTAGTCGGCAGTAAATATAACATAGATCTATAGAAAATGCTTTGAATGACGAGACGAGCTTGCCGTTCGCCTGATGGTAAGCGATACGACGGCCCATAAACAGTAAAAACACCATCCAACACCTTGAATTACAAAGTATTGTTGGGTATTCCACTGCGCTCGCCATCCTGAGACATGAGATGTTAAGTCCTATTATGTCCAGTAGTTACGCTGGCTACAATGTCCTTTAAGCCGGAACATAACAGTGACTACACACTGGTGTTTGGCGGCAGAAAAAGACATTGCTTTCGTACCTACCCAGGGGAACCCTCACATATGAGAGACCTACCACAGGCAAGGGGATTTACATATTATACGAAGTAAAAATAAATTTATATTCATATTATTTTTCTCTAATCATACACGCGAATGTTTGTGTGAATGATTGTTAGTACTAAAAATTTAAACCACTGAACGGAATTGGATAAAATTTGATGCACGAATAGACTATTTCCTGGATATACATATAGGCCACTTATTCCGGTAATTTGCTTATGTAGAAAATAATTATATTGTAATTAGTATTTCTAAATAGATTTATTTTTAGCGGGAAAGGCTGTTAGCGACCGAAGTCGCGTACATCACGTAATTAACAAAGTCGCGTGTAAAGCGTGTTTGTAAAGCAAGTTTTCATGATTATTTGTTATCATCTATTGTTTTGTGTTAATTACTTCCGAAAACCGGCTCTGCAGGGACCCACTTCCGGTGGCAACGAACATATGTCTTCAGCACCTGAAAATATATAATATTGTATTTACATACATAGTATCACGCCTATATCCCATAGGGGTAGGCAGAGACTATGGATAGCCACTTTGCACGATTCTGGCATACTTCTCGCGCTTCTTCCATCTTCATTAATCTTTTCATGCATTCCCGCCGGTTCAGTACTCTTGACCTGGCCTTTACTGAGAATGTCAGATATCTGACATTCGAAGGTTCGGTGCAGTCGACTCTTACCGGCTCTTCCATCCACATTCGCCTTATAAACTCTCTTTGTCAGTCTCTTATTATCCATCCTCTCTAAATGCCCAAACCACCTTAGCATACATACATCATCACTACATAGTCACTACATAGTATAAAACAAAGTCGCTTTCTCTGTCACTATGTCCCTTTGTATGCTTAAATCTTTAAAACTACGCAACGGATTTTGATGCGGTTTTTTTAATAGATAGAATGATTCAAGAGGAAGGTTTATATGTATAATAACATCCATTAAATAGTGGATAAATACTGTTATTTTGTTATGTTATACCCGTGCGAAGCCAGAGCGGGCCGCTATGTTTTTATATACAACGTTCACAGTTTTTCTGTAGAGTATTTAGTATCAGCATTGCACCCGTGCGAAGCCGGGGCGGGTCGCTAGTTACATTATAATATGTAAATTGTGATAAAACTCATACAGGTTTACAAGTGTTTCGTTTGGAAACCGTGTAACCGGTTTCGAATAGGCCGGCATAATTGTATCGACGAGAGATAGTCTCTCGTCAACCGATACTATCTGGACGGCATTCTATTTACTATCATGTGGAGTTGCTTAATCATTTATACTAACCGGTTTCGAACAGGCCGGCATAATTGACGACGAGAAATAGTCTCTCGTCAAGCGATACTATCTGGACGGCATTCTATTTACTATCATGTGGAGTTCCTTAGTCATCTATACTAATGTATAAAGCTGAAGAGTTTGTTGGTTTGAATGCGCTAATCTCAGGAACTACGAAACTGATTTTTATGTTTTTCCGACCACCGTACACAAAGTATTAAAACCTGTATAGCCCATGTAATTGTCGCGTTCCGGGATCAGCTTGCGTATATCTAACAGGGGCCTTATTCTCTATCCCGCACGTTATTTTAACTGTGCATAACAAGTACGTAACACAACGCATCATGTTTAGGACTATAGAAATTTGGCTTACAGAATACCATTCCACGCACATTTCTTGAAGATAACATGACACGGCCGAGTTACGCGTTTACACTATCATACAGAATAAGGGCCCAGGCCGGCATTGTGTCGACAAATCATCATCAATCAATCATCTCTCGTCAGTCGACATTTTATTGGACCCCACTCCACTATCAGGTGCAGTGGAGCCACTGCCGTATCAGCATAAATAAATGTGATTTGTAGGCTCTAATCATTCAAGTACTGTTAGCTCGAAAATCTCGCGCTATAGTGAATTTCAAAGTCAATTATACGGAAGGACAGCTAAAAGTCACTATAGTTTTCAATATGTAAGGGTTACATGTGAGCAATTCTCTGATTGTAGTCGTATAAGACATTCGCGGAAAGCTTGAGGAATATTGTCGTAAGGTCAGGGTTCCCTATTCCGTCTATACGGCTAAATCCGTCTATTTGCAATTAAGTACGTACTATGGACAACTTCGATATCGTATAGGTAAGAGTCAAAAAGTCCCATATTTACCTTATATTCAAGTATACAATGAAGGTAACATATATAAATGTTATAAAATGCGAAAAAACCAAACATAGGAAAAAGCGGTGCTTGTCGTTATGCGGAATAAAATCCAGATAAATACGAAGTCACGAACGAAAATACACAATATTTTTACTCCAATCAACAGCAAAAACAATCTTAATACTACAGCATAAAAACTATATATAAATACCTGTTAATCCACTGCAAATAACAGCGGCGATGAATATAAAAGCCAACACTTTAGTCATTTTGCGTATTTAAATCCAAAATGTTATAATAGATGTTATTTAGAGGACGAACCAAATGTTTATGCAAGTTATAAGCATTCATAGTCAACGTGGATTTCTTAATAAAAAGAGATAAAACAACTTCATATATACAGGCTGTTGTTTTATTGATGGTACTGGGATTTATTTTGACTGTAGTCACCACCAAGAGCTGAGTGGTGTCTTTTTTCTAGGAGAGGTAGGCAGAGGTGCAACTCGCACACCCACTTATCGCCGTACGTATTCGTCCCATAACGTGATAGGGTTAGTCTATCGCCCTATGTGGTACAAATTTCATAATCTGAGTAGAAAAATTCAATATCACTTTACCCGACCTGGGGCTTGAATTTGAGACTTCAGCTCTGCAGTTATACCGTAATACAACTACGCCACCGAAGTAGTCAGCATGGCGCATGTAGTGAGAATTCCATGATACAATATTCGCTGTCACTTAAAGTATTTATTTTTGTATCGTACTACGCAGTCAACACCGAGGGAAACCAGCGAATGTTTTTTTTTTAAATTTATACATGAATCCCCGGTCTTAGCGACTGCAGAGACCTGAAGGGAAGTTGGGTGTAGATATCTGGAGAAAGAAGTGTGGGGAAAGAAGAAGGAACTCTCTTAAGATGAGGAAGGGAGTGCCACGAAATGTTCGCGAGCCCTCATGGCTTCAATGTGAATTGGCAATGAGGTATACACGCTTAACTGTGTGTTAAGGCCGCGACAAATCCCCCCGTGCATAGGCATTCAGTGTGGAGAGCGAGCGCACAAGAACTGCCTCACTGGGGGGTGGTTAGGGGCAGTCAGTGTATTATCATAGTATTTTACCCTTCTGATCTGCAACAGTCACATTTAGCATTATAAGGCGATATCGACATAAGACAGGAGTCTTATTGACTGTGGGTACTTTTAAAAACAATGTAAATGTTAGATACAAAAAATTAAGGCTAATTTAAGAATGTATTTTTGTAACCGCACTGACCAAGCTGTTAAGCCTGTCCAATCGCAAAGGCCCGTCCTATATAATGCATGAATAATTTAATCTCGTGCGAAGATAAACATTGTTTTTTGATTACTTTTATCAACATGTCGAAACTTGCACCAATTAATATCCAACTTTTCTACGCGATTCCGTCCGTGTCAGTCATTGGTAGAAGAAATCAAATCGAAATACTTATTGTTAATTAGGGCTGAGTAGATTACTATTAGTGAAAGAATTTGGAACATCCGTCTTATACTAAAAATAGGACCATATATAAGATTACAATAGAATATTTTATAGGTATATATTAACTACAATTGGCAAATAGTCACATAAAAACAGCTTTATAGATAAACGCAGTCAAATTGTAGGTATATAATGGAAAATAACTAGTACAGAAACTTAAACACAATTTCCACATAACCGGTTTTGATGCTATTAAGTAACTTAAGTGTTATTCGAAAAGTAGGTCGTAATAAAAATACGACAATCAATAATTATCAAGTAAATTCTGCGTCGGTTCAAACTTCACGATAAACTCCAGCGTATGTTTATGTAAACAGATATTAAAATTTAATTAAATATGATAATAAAAATTATACTGCACGATAGTCTTTAAAAAAAAAGAAAAATAGACTTAAAAATTTACTTAAATAATAAATATCTTGTAGTGACAACAAAAAAGTGTTTTATACTGCCAGTATGTAAAAAAATACTTTTAAACAATCATCAGCTCAGCTCAATAACATCAGCTTCCCAGTAAATTGAAAATGAATACTACAAAATATCATAATAATATTATTTATGTAACCGAATTTGTAATAAGCCTATTTTCTGCGCACTTATTGCGTGAAAACAGTGGATGCCATTAATATAATAATAATAATATCAGCTCAGTATTATATGCTAACCCACTGCTGGGCTCGGTCCTCTGCTATTACTGAGAGGGATTAGGCTTTAGTCCACCACGCTGTCCTAGTGCGGATTGGTATATTTCACACACCCTCAAAATTCCTATAGAGAACTTCTCAGGTATGCAGATTTTATAAGCATTAGAACTACGCAACCGAGACAGTCAAATCAACCACCCTGTATAAAGACAAAGACCAACCTATCACGTGTCTCTTTCTGTAGGTACCGAAGACGTTCACTTCTACATGCGTAGTATAGCTGTCTCTGTCACACATTGTATAAGTATTAATTTAGCCGGATTATAGAAGTTTTGTTTGGTTTAGTTGAGAAGTATTATACCACTACCATCCAGTCTTAGGGCGTCCTAGTCGTCACTGGGCGTTATGTTCGGGAGACCAGCCTTCCGACTCAGCTTTCAGCAGCCTTGAAAGATGGTAAACATAGAACGATTGCTAGAATGTGACCTTAACAATTTATACCTATTATACCTTGCACGTATACCAGCAGCGTAGGATGACATTTTTTAACAGGGAACCGGACACGACATATAGGTAGTAATATACATAAATGCGGTCCATAAATCGTTTCGATGATAATTATGTTTTAAGTTATGAAAGGGAAGCCGACGGGAATCGGGTTATATGGACCTTCGCCACTGACGTAAACTTACTGCAATCTCCACTAGCATGCTAATCAAAACCGCGCAGTGGCTCTCTTCGGCGTATTAGGGATGGCTCTAGATTCCTTTGGCAAGAGGTGCTTGGTTAACCAGCGCATTCGTTTCTGTAAAGCAATATAAAGCTAGGATACGGAATGTATTCTCAATGCTATGTTTATGCAGTTTATTGTATCATTCGCATGGATTAGAAGATAATGATAATTAGATCAGCCTTCATCATTAACCACAAGAACTTTACTGCTGAACATAGGTTCCCCAAAGATATCTAGATTATGTAAAAAGCGGACTGCCTCGGTGGCGTAGTTGTATTGCATGCCCGGTACAATAGCGCTCTGAGGTCCAGGGTTCGAATCCCGGGTCGGGCAAAGTGATATTTGGGTTTTTTCCTGCTCAGTATCAGCCCGGAGTCTGAAATTTGTGCCCGATATGGCGATAGGCTCGCCCCCTATCACATCATGGGACGGAACATACTTGGCGAAAAGTGGGTGCCCTAATTGCGCCTCTGCATACCCCTTCGGGGATAAATGCGTGATGTTGTGTAGGTATGTATGTATGTAAAAAGCGGCCTGCATCCATCTTTCTTAGTTGCATCTAATGAATAAATAAATAATCCATTTTCGTTTAAAAGAATATTACAAATACTAATTTGCTTAAAATTTAACGAAAATGGGCTAGCACAGGTGTGTACAGAACAAATATTTGTTGGCTAAGTGATTACGTAAGTAATATTACGTTGTGGTGATATTCAAGAATATTCTGAGATGTTTCAACTCCTTTTTATAAAGTAATATTTCAAGTGCTTTTCATAACCTTGAAGTAGAACGTCGCTCGAGTAAAATCGATAAAGTAGGTCAAAAACTGGGCAAAAATGAATCGTAAACGCATTAAGCAACACCTCATAATTTAATTATTTCATGAATATAGTTTTAGCACGCTATTGTTGGTTCGAAAGAGAACAAATCAGATAGACGTGGTTTATATTTTTAAGTTTTCAGAGAGGTGGCTAAGGGTTAGCAAAAAAATATTTTAACTAAAGCATTCTATGATACTTTTTGAGTACTAAAACCATTAGTTGCTACATTAAAATAAAACTATTTTTCGGAGTTTATCGCGGCTTTATATCATAATTTGCTCCCGACGTTTCGAAGACTGCAGCCTTCGTGGCCACGGGGCGGACTCCTTACATTCGCGTACACATAAATCATTATGCATTAGTTGATCGTTAAAGAACTTTGTTGGAATATTAGCGCAATATCGGTGAAGGTTGTTCGTGCAATGAAATTTACACTAGGATCTTTGGGTAAACACAATTATCTTTGTTTATTCGTAAAACGAATGGACGATGGAGTTTGTTTTGTATAACCCAGCGGTTTTCCTGTTTGATTTCTATATTATTTGTGTGTTTTTTGTGTCTCAGTAATTTCCATTGAAATTCGATTAACGTTCGTACGTAGAATATTATAAAAAGTATGTCTTTATTGACCATGCGGACGATCCTTTCGATAGTCGGTTCCTTTCTCTAGGATAACATTGCGAACATATTTCAATAACTTATACGAATAAAATAGACCATTAAGAAAAAAAAAACCTAACGATAGGTAATTAATAGTAGGTATCCTTTTTGTTATTTCATTTTATAAATAAGCAATAGAATTAATTAAAAAGTGATATAAATAAGGCGCCAGAAGTAGTATCTATATAAGACAGTAAGTAAGTATATAAAGATTGTGAGGTATTCATATAAGGCGTCGGAAATATATAAGGCGCTAGGATTATACTTCATCATCTCAGCCACAGGAAGTCCACTGCTGAACATAGGCCTCCCCCAAAGATCTCCACGTCGACCTGTTGGAAGCGGCCTGCATCTGAAGCGGCCGGCCTGGATGCAGGCCGCTTCAAACTTTATTCACCTTATAAGGATTATACTTATAAGGTGAATAAAGTTTATAAAGCACGTTAAGTATATGTATAAGACGCGTGAGG
>NC_051132.1:15460940-15482652 GCF_014839805.1 Manduca sexta
ACAAAATAACAGTATTTATCCACTATTTAATGGATGTTATTATACATATAAACCTTCCTCTTGAATCATTCTATCTATTAAAAAAACCGCATCAAAATCCGTTGCGTAGTTTTAAAGATTTAAGCATACAAAGGGACATAGTGACAGAGAAAGCGACTTTGTTTTATACTATGTAGTGACTATGTAGTGATGATGTATGTAGATATGCTAAGGTGGTTTAGGCATTTGGAGAGGATGGATGATAAGAGACTGACAAAGAGGGTTTATAAGGCCAATGTGTATGGAAGAGCCGGTAGGGGTCGACCGCACCGAACCTTCGAATGTCAGATATCTGACATTCTCAGTAAAGGCCAGGTCAAAAGTACTGAACCGGCGGGAATGTATGAAAAGATTAATGAAGATGGAGGAAGTGTGAGAAGTATGCCAGAATCGTGCAAAGTGGCTATCCATAGTCTCTGCCTACCCCTATGGGATATAGGCGTGATACTATGTATGTAAATACAATATTATATATTTTCAGGTGCTGAAGACATATGTTCGTTGCCACCGGAAGTGGGTCCCTGCAGAGCCGGTTTTCGGAAGTAATTAACACAAAACAATAAATGATAACAAATAATCATAAAAACTTGCTTCACAAACACGCTTTACACGCGACTTTATTCATTACGTGATGTACGCGACTTCGGTCGCTGACAGCCTTTCCCGCTAAAAATAAATCTATTTAGAAATACTAATTACAATATAATTATTTTCTACATAAGCAAATTACCGGAATAAGTGGCCTATATGTGAATCCAGGAAATAGTCTATTCGTGCATCAAATTTTATCCAAATCCGTTCAGTGGTTTAAATTTTTAGTACTAACAATCATTCACACAAACATTCGCGTTCATCATTAGAGAAAAATAGTATGAATTCACATTTATTTATACTTAGTATAATATGTAATTCACTTTGCCTGTGGTAGGTACTACAGCAATGTCTTTTTCTGCCGCCAAGTAGCAATATGTAGTCACTGCTGTGTTCCGGTTTGAAGGACATTGTAGCCAGCGTAACTACTGGACATAATGAGACTTAACATCTCATGTCTCAGGATGGCGAGCGCAGTGGAATATCAAACAATACTTTGATATTCAAGGTGTCGGTATTTTTACTGTTTATGGGCGGTCGTATCGCTTACCATCAGGCGAACGGCAAGCTCGTCTCGTCATTCAAAGCAATAAAAAAACATTTTCTATAGATCTATGTTATATTTACTGCCGACTACAACCTATTATAATCACTTAATACTGCCGTTATAAAACTAACGTGTCTTTTTGCCTCAAATAAAAATGATAACCAATTAATAATTATATTCCAGATTCGCATACTACAGCGAGCTGAACAAGTGTAAATTATTTACATACGGTGGTTGTCAAGGAAACGAAAACAACTTCGAAACACTGCAAGCATGTGAGCAAGCTTGTGTGAAAAAGTGATACTAAAAAAGACGCATCCAGTGACCGCTCAGCCTTATTCTCAAACTATATTGAATTTTATATAAATAAATATTGGTAAAAATATTATATCCCACATACCTTGTTTATTTTTTGAAAACATCATAATCGATACAAATAAATTACATTTTTACAGAATAGCCTTTTTATTTATACAGGGTCATTTTGACATTGCGTTACTAAATGAAACCACATACTCGTACCTATGCTGACATTGGGCCAAAAATCATCCCTAAATAACGAATATTTTCACCAAAAAACCTAGTTTTATTTTTCTGTTTTTTTGATCATTTTGTAGTTTCATGCGAATATGGCTTGTGTGTGAGTGAATTTCTGACTGAAAGTATGATATTGCCGTTACAACGAATTCTCTTAGAGTAATAGTAGTGGCTTTAGGGCGCGTAAAATTAAAATGACTTTTTATTAATATTTATTTTGTTCGAAACTTACACTTTTTTATTTTACATCTACGGCTCGAGTCACTTATTGTAAAGTATTATTTCCAAATAGATAAATATATGACACCGAAGCAATCCATATATAATACAATATATAATAGTTTAGAACAAATAAAAAAAATCTGTCTCCTGCAAAAAATACAAATTGTCGGTTACAATGTTTCTACAAAGGCTCGCCTAGGAAACACAAAATGTTGTAACCGACATACAATAACATTTTAATATTTTTTTATAAGCGACACACAAATTAACAGTAATTTATATATATCGAAACTCAATAACATTAACGTTGCGTTTTTATCATTTAGGTCGGAAATGAATGTCGATAATATTACCTTTGCTATACTTCCCGTTGCCCCCGACTCAATATGCGTGAAAGTCTTTTCCTGAAAAAAAATCGAGATCCATGCATTTTCTAAGATAAAAGTAACGTAGATCACACTCTACGCAAAAACAAAAAGACAGTAGTAAGATAAAATTATTATTAAAAAAACAACTACTAGACTACAATGTAGCTACTGAACACAAGACTTAACATCTATCTCAAGATGGCGAGTGCAGTAGAATACCAAAAAATACTTTGTAATTCAGGGTGTTAGATGGTGTTTTTACTGTTTATGGGCGGTCGTATCGCATACCATCAGGCGAACGCCAAGCTCGTCTCGTCATTCAAAGCAATAAAAAAACTAACATACTTTCATTTTTTTGTTTATACATATCTATGCATGTACTATCGATATAAATGCTTATATATTATGTAGATTATGAAACACCAAAATAAAATTATAGTATCGAGGTAAATACTATACAAGCCTAAAGTATCGATTAGTTGTTACTTGTAAAAATATTTCGAAATATACAAGACGTGTAAAATGAAGAAAATTTTATTTTTTCTTTTTTTAATAGCCATTATTTATTGCAATGAAGACGAAGGTATTTTAGTTTAGTTTTAAAAACTGTGCATATATTCAAAATATATTAAGTAAATAACGCCGTTTCTCCCCGAACGGGTAGGCACAAACAGTACATATATATTTATATCAACTTATTTTCAGAATAATTCCTCGTAGTTTCGTGGTTTACTGTGAAATTAATAGTTTTATTATCAATTTAGTTTATTTATTTCTATAAAAATGAATAGGCTGAAATATTTCACCTAATTGTTTAAGCGACACAAACAACAATAACCATCAAAATATTGACTAAAAAGTCTTAAGGCAATATAATTATTTTGATAACAAAGTTCTATGATTTATTTTGCTTCACGGTGAATGAGAACATCGTGGCGAAACCTACATACCAGAGAATGTTTCACAAAGAATTTCGAAGGTATGTAAAGTCTGCCAACCCACACTAGGCCAGCATAGTTGACTGGTGCCTAAACCCTCTCATTAGTAGAGGAGGCTCTTGCCCAGCTGGTATTATAATTATTACGTTATTAAAGTTCATAAAGATAGAACCCTGTTATAGGGACGGTAACAGGCCTGCACAATGCATAATTGTGCCAAGCGCCAAGAGATGGCGTTTTTAGTTAGTAGGAATAATAATCTATCGATACTAATCTCTACGTTAGGTCTAAGGCAATCACTAGGCAGAGCAAAAAAAATATACGGATTGTTTATTTTCAGACACTCAAGATATATGTGATTTAAAACTATGTCTCGGACCTTGTTTGGCATATATTATAAGGTCAGTTCTAATATGAAATATTTTATACGGTAACTGTAACTTTGTTGCAGTGACTGTCGACTAATCGACAGTTGATTAGTTGAAGCAACTTTCTGTATCGTAGGAGTTGTTTTATAAATATTGATACTTTGTTGTCGCAGCCGCGAGTCTTAAGTCAGGTTATTTGATACAAGTTGACAGCGTGTATGCGAGGCCTAACCGCCATTTTAATAAAAAACAGTTAGAATTTTAAATTATTAACCCTGTATGACCCTACCCTCGGTACTCTGAGATATTGAAAGGTATGTCAAATGCACTAACGCCTTCAAAACCATTAAAATTGGAAAACAATGCATTGTGGTAACCTGCGTAAACATACGAATCGTTTCAAGTATTTTCTGCCGCCAAGCAGCCGTGTGTAGTCACTTATGTGTTCCGGGTTGAAGGACATTGTAGCCAGTGTAACTACCGGACATAATAAGACTTAACATCTGATGTCTCAGTATGGCAAGCGCAAACGATACTTTGTAATTCAAGGTGTTAGATGGTGTTTCTACTTTTTATCATTCAAAGCAATAAAAAAAGTAGTAATTGAATATAAAAAATGTGAATTATTAATTTAAAGACTTTTTTCTATAAGAGGTAACGACTAATCAAATAATTGATTACCTCATAAAATACAAGAGATCGCACATTACATTATTTTATTACAATACTTTTAAATGTAAGATTTTACCATATTTTTATCCGACAGAAAAGCAACTCTACACAAAAAATAATTTAAAATAACGACATCTGGTGACACAAGATTAAAACTATTTGAAGTTTAACCAAGTGGAGAGTAAATGGAGACCCTTATTACACCTTTTTATATGAATTGTTCGGCAAACCTTGTCTAGATGGGTCTAAATAAAATAAAGGTCAAATAACCATGAATTATGAAATTGTTTCGTGATTTTAAAGAGGGATCAATATTATTTAATGTTTGATTATTGCCAACATTTTGAAAATCAAGAAGATAAGAAAATTTTTCATAATTAATTCAATTTATCTGTTATTTCTAAATAGAATAAAAAAAACCTTTTTTAGATATAGATACGACAACGACCTAAAGCAGTGTAGAAAATTCGTATACGGCGGTTGTCAAGGGAATGAAAACAATTTCGAAACTAACAAAGAGTGCGAAGATGCCTGCCTTGGCGACTGATGTGCTCAACGTGACCGTCCTGAAGTTAGTCCAATGACGTCACAGCTAGTGTTTCATCTAGGGGAGGGAAGGGATTGCTGCCTTTCAATAGCGAAGGGTAACATTTTCCGAAATGAAATCCGACACAACACATAGGTACTACTAATATGCATAAATTTGCAAATCATTCCAATGATAATTAGTTTTTACATAAATTGTGAAAGAGAAGTATGCGGGAATCGGGATAAACGGTCCCTTCGCCACTGCTGCCCCATTTGGGTTTTGTATACCTACGATTTTTTCTATATGCTTATGTTGGATTAGTTAAATTACTGGAAATACCTATAAAAAAATGCGTCTGGCAAAGGCCAAGATGTGGGTTACACCCCTCGGCCATGACTGATATCAAAAGACATGCATATAATAGACAAAACCATAGACCTAGAAATTCTTAATCAAAAGGTATGATTCCTACATCTAGGCATACGGTATAGGTCTAACATCAGGACGGCCAAATTACACTGTACCAATTTGACGTGAAATATTCATAAATTTTGTGATTTGTGAGGTATTTTTTGTTTACCCATAAACTTAATAAAATTGAATTTTGCACACTCTGCACTCTATGATCCCTTAGACCCAGCAGAACACGGTTTAAAAATGCAAAAACAAACAGAAATGTATCTAAATTCAGTGCATCATGTAATATAAACTGAAATATAACGCGTCTATGTAAGGAATAACTCCCATTGATGCTGATTCATGAGACAAACCATGTATTTTCACTGTATATTAAACTCTATGTCGGTTAGAATAACGTACAGTGTTAAGGAAGTATAAATCGACGGTTGAAAAACTAATCGACGTAAGCGACATTGTTTTGTGACATTAAGTTTAATACATATTTAAAATAAGCACTTTTTTCTATTTTTTTTTTTAATCTAGTTTAAATTTTTCGAAAAAATGTCGCTTAAGTCAATTAGCATTTGAAACGTCAAAATACATAATTGGGTCAGTTCGTGCTTTTCCAGGCGTCTGTATCTATGTTTATTATCTATAACAAAATAATTTATCTATTTTATTTATAACTCAAATAAAGCTTTAATATATACACTCAACTGGTCTCAAGTCATACTAATGATATTAGGTTATCTCTATTGTAACTAATATGTAGATATTGAGTGTAGATTCATTTGGTCTCAAGATGATACTATTGACATCGGACTATCTCTATAGCAGCTATACTCTAAGTGTGTTCCGCGGAACCCTAGGGTTCCGTGATACCTCTGTCGGGGTTCCGCAAGAATTTAGAAAAAAAAATCAAAACACCTCTCTCTGGTCGTTCCGCGGCCGCGCGGAGACAAAACGCTATGAACGTTATTTATTTATTTATTTGTATTTGTAGAAACATGTGTTACAATGGCTGGTACAATATCTCATAAGTTTGGTATCAACAATTTTATACTTGTACAACCCGTTCGCTCTAAGTTTGCCGGTCTGTGGAATGCGCGTACCCTCCCCCACGTGACAACAAAACTTATAATG
Source organism: Manduca sexta (assembly GCF_014839805.1). NCBI lineage: Eukaryota > Metazoa > Arthropoda > Insecta > Lepidoptera > Sphingidae > Manduca > Manduca sexta. The sequence continues at coordinate 15,467,294 of NC_051132.1, forward strand.
TGTCATAGTTTTACCCAAATATGTATGTACACAATTTTTATTGTTACAATTAAATAAAAAATATTTTTTTATTATGTTGACGCCGAAGCTGATATGAGACTCCAACTTTCTTCCATCAAACCTGATATCGACCAATGGATGAAAAATAAAAAACAGTTTCATACCTCCCACTAGTTAAATTTTTTCTTTTTTAATGTTTTCTATTATTGTCCTTGCCAAGTGGTGAAGTAAATAATAATTAGTAACTGTTACATTGTACTTTTATTATGCTGATTAATAAAGAATACACTTATAAAAACAATTGTTTTATTGTAGGGTTCCATCAAGTATTTTGCTTCCCAAAAGGGTTCCGTCATTTAAAAAGTTTGAGAACCACTGCTCTATAGTAACTATTTGCATCGGCACTGCAGCCATACTATGAAGCTCGATTAACCGCCATTTTTAATAAACGATCCCAATCGATTTTTTTTTATCTATCTCAAAAATGAACCAATAACAAAAAAGTTCATTTTGACATGCTTACAAATGAGTTATTTTGATTGGTTCATTCTCGGAATGGGATTAAAGATTGAAATCGGGGGTCGTTTATTGAAAAAGCCTGTAAATAACCCTAGGTTTAATTACTTATAAATCAACGCTACCCAGACCAAATTCTATCTTCAAATATTTAGCCACAAAAGCTAAGAATCAATTCAAAACTTTATATCTATCTTAATTTTAATAGAATTCTTTCCTTGTCTAAAATAAAGTCAACCCTTTATATTTAATTTTGAGTGCAGAATAATACTTTGTCCTAAGGGCACAAAATTCACGATTTTGTTTGTGACGAACTAATTACTCCAATTCAATCGACGAGAATGTATGTAAAATCCGCCACACACACTACATCAGCGTGGACTAAGGCTGAAAACCTTGTAGGCTTCATTTATAATTCTATTAGTATCTAGGACGAAGGTGCTCAGCAGTGAGAGAGAGAAACAGAAGAGATGTTATCATTCTTATAAAGACATTGAACGTACATCATTCGACGTAAAACATCACAGGTATCTAAATACAGAATTAGGATTAGAAATATAGTTTCGCGATATTACATATGCTTTATAACAGATTTGGATCATTACTCATGACTGTGCGTGTGCACGTCTCCCTTCGTTATGAAAATCATGTTAAAAAATCCACACAAAGTAACGCCTGTCATGAAAATTGTAATCCTAAATTCACCAGGTTTTGTCCCGCACTCGCCCAGCAACCCCAACGCCACTGCAATTCCATACACCTGGTGTGTAAAAAAGGGCGCTACGCCAGTGCGTCTCACACCACTGCGCACCGGCTATTTAAAACACAGTGCGTGTATTTTGCTGCACTTCCTTAGCGCATTTTATAACACGTTTTGTGTGGTTTGGCACCCTTGTAGAATTTTTATACCACACGCTTGGTAACTAGTCTTTGATGCTATAGTGGCGTTGCGCGTTTGAAACCGAAAAAAGTGTGTGTGTGTATCAATGCATGGCTGATTTTTTTTATATATGACTTACGTTTCTTAGCTTGATAAGGGTCGACTTATAGAAATGCATCGGACTTTTAGGTAACCGCTTTATTCGCTCGCCTTTGAATTAAGTGACCATGCTAAGAGCTACCCACTAACAAGATATAATCCTCGGATCACATCGGGCACGTGGAGAGGAAAGAGATATCAACGATCATAAGCAATGATCGAAGATTATTTATAATAAGATAACCTACTTGCTCTTCTGTCGACTTGTGCTTACTTTTTACAATATTTTTAACGAATTCTATAAAAAAAAAAACATATCTTTACCTCAATAATACTCTATCGTTTGGCAGAATTAATATATCACGATTTGTTTAAAATTTAATTATTGAACCCAAAACAGGTTATCATTTTAATAATTACTAGTATATGCGGCGATATGAAAATATATGAACAAAACAATTGCCATTCCAAGAAATCATTAGATAACATAAATTCACGCTTTATTTCCACTGGGATAAGCAGAAAACGTTTAGCAGAGGCTATTTTTGTAATGTATGGCGAGCATAGCGCCTCGAGTTCAAATGTCGAGCAACTTATGGGATTAGGATAGCTTTTGGTGGGAAATCAGGCCAGCGATGTTAAAGATATGTTACTTCTCACTAATATTATAGGTGCAAAATTATTTGAACGTTTGTAAGAACTAAACTTCGAAACCCCTGAACGGATTTAGATGAAATTTAGCACACAAATAAACCATGTTTTGTTCAAATATTTGTCTGTGTGTGGCGCCGGCATTAGATTAAAGTACAAGCTCTTTGTCTCGGAAAATAACGACTGAACATTTATCCTGAAAAAGGAGTTTGAGGCGGGCGGAGTTGTGAGCGCATCTCTGTTAATATTCCTGATATAAATAATTTTAAATTAAGTGTTTATCAATACAGCTCTTCAAATAGGTCAAGTGCATGTCACATGGTATAATTTTATCTGGACACAATTATTTCGCCATTTGGACGATACATTTGTGTTCTTACTCACAATGAATTTATTATATTTCCTTTCGTTTCTGGGCTGTATTACTCTCTGCTTGAGTGCCGGTAAGTACAATATAAATTCATTTCGTAAATATGTTGTGACAAAAAATATTTCGCTCAATATTCCGAATCTTCATTACAAAGAAAACTTTAAGCCATCTGTATTTGAGTTGTTTTTATTCTTGATACCATCTATTTTAATTAAAAAAAAAATGAAACATGAAAATAATATATTAAAGCGCTTTATTCACGCTCAATCTTGACGTATCGCTCGCTGTACGCCACGGTTGGACGCAGCATATACAATACCGTACACGCATCCATCGCAGATTTTTAATATAATAAATACAACAAATATACGAAAACAACATCTAAAGTTCAGTTTTAATTAGTCTCTGACTCCAAATTTGATCGATTGTTCTGCTAAGTTTTTTATTAGATTTTTATTATGCATTTAGCTACAAAGCAGAAGTATTAAGTAATATTGATGTGGGCACTCGCTGGATCGTGCAAATCCAAAAAGCAATTAATAATAATTATTGACGTACGTCTAGACTATTCGCTGTCCTTTTGCATCAGGCATCGTGTGTCCCTGGTTGGCTTACATCAAGATGGAACGTGAATAAAACGCTTAAATTTATATTTTAGAAAATATTAAATATGGAATTATTTATTCATAATTAAAAGCGAATAAAGCATTTTTTTTATAATTAAATTTTTATAATTGTAATAATATATTGACACACGAGATGGACACATGACCTCATGAATGTCGTAGGAGGTTGCCAGATGCGGGCTTCCAATAGGGCGATCTGGAAATCATTGGAGGAGGCCCATGTTCAGCAGTGGACATCCTGCGGCTGATACTCATGATGATGATGAATAATATATTTATAAGAATTGGTCTCTCAATGCATTGTTGGAAAGAAATAGTGTTTGAAAATATTATTTATTTACTAGTTGACCCGACAGACGTTGTCCTGTCTTAACTGTGAATTTGACCAAGGGAAATAGGAATTCATTTTTATATATATATAGATATTTCTTCGTTAAAAACGATTGTGATTTTTATTACTTTTACAGGTTTGTACAAACCTCCTAATAACATAGAATCTGAGAACGAAGTTTACACCGGTAAGAGATCGTTCATGTTTATTTAAATTATAAAGTATTTTTCTATTACATAGTAAGGTAAACAAGCAACAGATTACAGGAATAAACAGCCGGCGGTAGGCTTCTCATATACAAGAGTGTGTTTTTGTAGATATCAGTGGCGTAGGATCCTTATAACCCGATTACTACCGGCTTCCCTTTATGTAGAATGTATGTAAATATAAAAAATACAGAATTTAGCGTATTAGTTCTAGTTTTTCGTTACCCAGCAGATTTTCTTACTCTTTCCTCGTCAAATGTTAGAAAATCATGAGATTCTAAACTAAGACTGCTGTCACTAGACCAAAAAGATTTAAATATCAAAGTATTTATATAATTAAATTGATATATTTCAGGAAATATTTGCTTCTTGCCATTGGAAGTTGGGGTATGCCGAGCTCTGTTCTTTAGGTAAGTTCGAAGACAATTCAGAAACGTTACTTAGCTAAGTACGGAGCAATGCTATGGTAGTAAGTCACATAATTTCGTTGCGGGATAATGACAACGTAGTTTTCCTGAGACTCGCCGAGCTTCACTGCTCGGTGTCATAAAGTACGTGCCACTGCTGATCCTGGCTCCCAGGAGTAAGTGGTGAGTGAGTGTAGTGGTGGGCGTGAGGGCGGAAAAGTCGCTAAAAATAAAGCTGATTAAAGTCAAATAAAACCGTAAAAATGTCGAAACAATGCATACGGGGACAATACACGTCCTCATAGTATTGTTTGTGAATGTAGTAGTCTCATTTGCTCGACTTTTACTAAAGCGTAGCGCAGACGCTCTTGTCTTGTTGACGAGAAATACTGCTATAAACAAAACTGACAGTCGAAGTTCAACATACCTGTACTTATTCATCCTGCTATTCCAAATGTGGGGTTGGCGCAACACTTTCGAATCCCAGGTCGGGCAAAGTGATATTTGTGTTTTTCGGCTCAGTATCAGCCCGGAGTCTATGCCCGGTATGGTGATAGGCTCGTCCTCTATCACATCATGGGACGGAACACACTTGGCGTAAAACCCTGGTTGCGCCTTTGCATACTCCTTTGGAGATAAATGCGAGATGTGTGATTTTAAATGATTGCTAACAATCATTTTACAGAATTATTGCTAGCAATATACATTTATGAAATAACTGACGATTCTCGCCTTAGAAACCAATTTAAAAACAACTTATTGTGGGACCAAGATTAATGTTACTTTGATTTCAGGTACGGATACGATCCAGCGATAAAGGCATGCAAGGAATTCATGTACGGCGGTTGCCAAGGGAACGCTAACAATTTCAAGACTTTAGAAGAATGCCAGGAAGCCTGTGAAGCCTAAGTACCTGGACTTCGTTAAAACTATGATGTTAAGATATAACACTTCAATAAAAAGTTATAAATACAGAATCGTTTAACTAAAACCCTCAAATATACTCAAGCCCTTTTCCCAAATGTTTAAGCAGAGATGTACCAACACCTAGAGTTCGAAAGCTTCTAGCATAATGTGATACGGGCCAATATATTTTTTGATTTATATATATCCAAACACACAATGTGAATAATTATCGATGAGTCTAAAATCTTCATTCATATTTTGGAAAAAAAATAATAATATCCGGTTAGAAAATTTAAACCAAGCTTAATTTGATGTCATTCGGTACTCTAGCAAGGATCAAAGACTATGGGATATCAACGTAGGTTTAGCAAAGGGACTGATAAATGATGGGGTAAAAAGTTTTCGAATGGAAACCATAGACGACATAATCGAGGTCAATGGACGTCACTTGATGTAGGTTTCCAAAAGACCGGTCTGGTAATCTTGAAAGAGTCCTATGTTCAACAGTGAACAGTGGACATGAAACTAATGCATATAAGATAAGCAAGCCGCTCGCTTAAAGGAAGATACTTAAATGAACAAAGGGCTAATGCGACGAGTCTGCGGCTCACCTGATGGTAAACGAATATTCTTAAACAGTAACAATAATAAAATTCATACTCTCATTACCCTGCATCATAGATATTAACGAAGCACTTCTTATCAGAAGAACCCGGAGCCATCCCTAATCCCTATTGCGCCGAACATTGTCTGGTTTTGATGAACATGCTACCTGTGTAGTGAGAAGTTAACTCGGCACCTCTTGTAAAAGAAACTTGGAACCATCCCTTAATGACACTGTGTGGTTTTCATCAGCATGCTACCTGAGCCATAAGACGTTAACCCGGCACCTCTCGTCAGAGAAACTTGGAACTATCCCTAATGCGCCAATGGGACATTGCATGTTACTGCATTTACGTTGTACAGGGTATAGGTATACAGTGTTAGGGATACAGCTTCGTGACGGGAGATACCATCTTTCAAGGTCGCTCAACGAAGGGTCTGGACCAGTTACCTTAACGCAACCACCCTGTCAGCCCTAGGACTACCTAGTTACAGGGTAGTGAGGTAGGTAGGTACTCCCCAAGAAATCAAACTAATGATCTATGAATCGTTCCTATCCGGCTGCCAAGTAAATACTCATAGAAATTACTGAGAGGGAGAGCTATAGCCCGGCCGTAGGTAATGTAACGTTGTCTCTAAGTTCAGGAAAGAGACACGTAATTAACCGGGCTTTGAGTTCAAGCTGCCATGGGTAATCATCTCCCGTCAGTCGAGATTCTATTGGACCCCACTCTACTTACCATCAGATGTAGTAGGGTCACTTTGTCATGCATGTAAAAAAAAACTATTATATGTACGCTCGACATTAAATTGCACTATAACAAGAGGTAATTTTTTTTGAGGAGGTAGAAATCGCACGCTGAGCCACTCCAGTTATAAAAATACATTCTTAAACTGTCCTTAATTTCTCAAAAATAGATATTGAAATATTATTTTTTTATGCTAATTAGGTCTATTGCGAATCAGGTTGGAAAAATCTTATAATATAAATCACCTAACAAACGAGTCTATTGTATAGCAGATAGTTACTATATACATGGTCTCTAGGGTCAATATAAATATCATCAGTTATGCATCACAATGGCCAATGGTGAATTTTTTGAAAAGATAACCCAAGGCAAAAAAATGGTCGTACTATTTTTTTTATTGCTACTGAATTACGAGACAAGCATGCCGCTCGCCTGATGATAAGCGATATGATCGCCCATAAACAATAGAAATACAACGCCTTGAATTATAAGTATTGTTTGGTATTCCACTGCGCTCGCCATCCTGAGACATGAAACGTTAAGTTTCATTACGTCCAGTAGTTACACTGGCTACAATGCCCTTTAAACCGATACACTATAGAGACTACACACTGCTGCTTGACGGCTGAAATAGACATTTTGGTGGTACCTACCCAGGCGAACTTACATATTGACCTACCACCAGTTAACATATCGCGGCCAATTGATCAGAAAACAAAAACTAAGACAAACGTAAATAAACCTAAAAGTGAAGCCGCTAAGAATCGGATTGTATTGACACTTCGCCACAAATGCATCAGCCTGTATATAGACTAGTTTTTATCTCCTCATGACGATTTAAAGCTGAGTATTAGCGCTAACATTTCCATAAGCGTTTGAATCGTCCAGTTATCAACATCTATTATAATTGACCAGAACGTGTTAGCAAAATGAATAAAGTGTTCGCTTTTATATTCATCGCCGCTGTTATTTGCAGTGGATTAACAGGTATTTATAGTTTTTATGCCATTGTATTAAGATTGTTTTTGCCATTCATTAAGAATATTGTGTCACAACTTAATAATCTGACTTCTAATTTCACATGACCTTAGGCTGCGTTTTGTTTCATTAATTTCCTTATTTACATCATACGTGAATATTGGCTTTGTATTCTTATAGCTACCAACTTATTCCGCAAACGACTGATCCCAAACCATTTTTTAGTATTTCTTAGCCAAATAACGAACAAAAGGTGTTATAAGAAATGCTTACAATTTCAACATTCACATTTAACGTCATTTCATTAGTCATACAAAATTTACATTTATCTAGACATAATAGTAATTTCTTATTTTACGCGACTGTTAGCCATTGAAATAAAACTATTTTGCTAATTTTATGGCGGTTTTTTTATATATTTTAATTTTTTCCCGACGTCTCCAAAACTTAGCAGCCTTCAAGGTCACGAGAAGGACTGAGGTTTTGGTCATCCGAAAACTCAAAGTTACAATATCAGCCTACATTTTACAATTGCATGAAGGCTGAAAAGTCTTCGAAATATCGGGAAAAAATTATGAAATATAAGAGACCGCGATTAAATATAATAAAACATGTTTGATTGCAATCTCTAACATTCTCGTAAACATAAGAAATCATTACTTCACGGAGTTTTTATGTAAACGTAGTATAACCGCTTCCTCACTACTACCTCTCCGTAGGTTTTGACGATGATGATTTCCATGATGTAAAATCAAGTCAATACGAAGACTCAGATAGTAATTGCTCTATAATAATGTCAGCCCTGTAATATATACTGTCCCACTGTTGGGTACGGGCCTCCTCTACTACTGAGAGGGATTAGCCATAGTCCACCACGCTGGCCTAGTGCGGATTGGTAGACTTCACACACCTTCGTTATTCCTATAGAGAACATCTCAGGTGTGCAGGTTTCCTCACGATGTTTTCCTTCACCGTTAAAGCAAGCGATAATTCACAAAGAATACACTCATAATTTTTAGAAAAGTCAGAGGTGTTTGCCCTTGGATTTTGAATCTGCGGACATTTGTCTCGGCAGTCCGTTCCACACAAACAACTAGGCTATCGCCGCTTTTCCTCTATAATCATTTATAGAATTAAGACTAACCTATCCATTGGCACCTTATGCTTATTCATAACCTTTTTTATTCGGGCATAGTAAATTAACTTCACCCCTAAGGGTAAGGTGATTGCAGTCCAGATAGAGTATGATTAACGAGAGATTATCCTTCACCAGTCAACGCAATTATGCCGGCTTTTTCGAAACTAAATGCATCCCGGAACGCGACATACGAGATGTATGTTTTTATCACAACTAAAATATAATGTAATGTATTTCAGATGCTGAAGACATATGCTCGTTGGAGCCGAGGAGCGGACCGTGCAGAGCCGAATTTCTGAGGTAATTATCAAATGAACACAAAAGCAGCTTACAAAGGGAAAAAATTTCATAAACACGCTGTTGCGACCAATGGCGAAGGGTCTATATAAGCCGATTCATGCCGGCTTCCCATTCATAACATATGAAGAATCTAATAATCATTGGAACGATATGCAAACCGTATTTATACATATTAGTATCTATATGTTGTTTCCCTTTCGGAAAATGTCACCCTCTGCCACTGGTTGCGACTTTGTTTATTGGTAGGTGTTACTCGCGGCTTCACTCGCTACGAAGTCCCTGTAGAAATCCGTGACGTTACCTGTAAGACGTCACTGCCATCTATTTAAAAATGTGATTAAGGAAATCCACTGAAGCAAATTACCAACAGAAAAAGTAGGCTATATGTTGATCCCTAACATGGTCTAATCGTACACCAAATTTTATCCAAATCCGTTTAGCGGTTTTTAAATTTACTTCTAACAAAGATATAAACATGTACACATTAGTATTTTAATATTCAGTATGAGCAAAAAGTTCTAAGATTATATAAAGCGGATATTGAGAAGATTGTCATACAAACATTTTGCGCTAATGCGATGGTTACTTAATCTACCATGAAATGGTAAAACATCAATGTGAAATACTTTATGTTTTTTCCATATCGTGATTTGCAACTTTTTAATGTGTATATTAGCATATTTGCTGTAAATATGATAATTTTGTAAATACTAAATGACGCTGTAACGTTTTATCACACGGACATTTCTAATAAGGTGACTTAATACGGATTGGTGCTTACTTTCGGAGCAACTATCTATACTGTTTAAAGTCTTTAAGTTCATACTCCAAGTCGTATGACACTTTAAACGATATGTAAACACAATGGCTTTAAAAAGAAAATTTGAAGAGATCTCTATGGTATAGTCTGTCACTCACACCATCGTAAACTTTGCCAATTTTCCATAGCTTCTCTTGCTATAGGTTAATGAATAATATTTACTGAGTATACTATACTATAGGCAGAATGCCGCACCACGTCTTAAAAGACCTATTAATCCTCTTAAGGTATATAGATGCAAAAACATTAAACAGTTATATCTTAGAAATCTTTGTATATGTGCAACGTAACGGGTAGTGGCAGACGCTCGCAAACCGCTTTTTTGGATTATAAATAAATAAAATGCGAACACGGATTTATACTTTTATTGACTTACTCAAGCCGGTTTTTTCTATAAAAACCTAGCGTTTACAGTTCCTCACGTGGTGCAAGCTTTTTGTTGAATTCGGCGACCTTTTTGAAATAATCTAGTTTGCGAGGGATTGTTGCAATCCGCTGAGTTGTAGCTACACTACCACACCTTGCCTTTAAATGGTTAATATTGCCCTTACTACCACACCTCGCCCTTCAATATAAATTTACTGGTGGTGGAACTCTCATATGTGAGAGTCCGCGATGTCTATTTCGGCCGTCAAGCAACAGTGAGTAGTCACCGTTGTGTTCCGGTTTAAAGAACATTCTAGCCAGTGAAACTACTGGACATAATGAGAGTTAATGTCTCATGGATGGCGAGCGCAGTGGAATACCAAACAATACTTTGTAATTTATTATGTATTAATTGTAAATGGCAAAGAGAATATAATCACTACGTTTTAAGAGACAGGACTTAATACAAAGAAATAAAATCGAATTTACATGGCGTATCAATACCAATATCACGGAAAAATACGTCAGGAACGTCAAATAATAATACTACCAACTGAACAAAATACATAGTAGTGAGCACTTTTTATCGATATCGATAAATTCTACTGGGTGGGAATCGACGCCAATGCTATTTTGATAAAATTCATATAATGTATTTTCGAGTCCACATTATCAATCCATCTCACAATATACAGTGAACATTTTAGCACTATAATTACAAGGGTGGACTAAAATGAGGACTCGAAATAAAATGAAAAGCTTTCACATGTTGAATAATAATAGTATTTTAAAATAAAATCCTTTATTCACCATGTAGGCGAATATAGTTGCACTTATGATAGGTCAAGGTACAATGAGAATATTTAATTATAAAGTCAAAGGATGGTGACACTTCTTTGTCGCACTTCTCTTGAAAGATATTATCATTTGTGCAATAATTGTTTATAAAAACATGGCACGGAAATTCAAACATTTCATCAGGAAGTGGATCAGCTTCCAAATTTTTCGATGGTATGGCTGAGTTTCTAAGGCGATTGTTCTTTTTATTAAAATCTTTGTTATTAAAGTGAGAACCACACACATATTTCAAAGTATGCAGCTTTTCTATGGGAACATATATCAAATCTTCTTTTCCCACAATCTGAACTCACTTTCGGCATCTGGAAATATTTTTTAATTGTAAATAAATTGCTTATTAAATTATATTTAAGCCTAAAATCATAAACAGTGACCAGGCACATTGATTGCTCAACGCATTTTTAAGTACACACACACACACACACACACACACACACACACACACACACACACACACACACACAGACACGACTTTAGTATTTTTTGTCCTGATGATCAGTCATCATCTTACTAATATTATAAAGCGTGTGCATGCAATTGTATGTTTATTATTCGTACCCGCAAAAAATCTAAAATGATTGCGATTAAACTTGGTATGTAGATAGTTAGAATTACTACTTTTTATCACTATGTTCCCACAGAATCTGGACCTAAATGGGTGAAACCACGGAGGGCAAATTGATTAATAAATTTAAACAGGTATCGATATCGATAATCATAACAACATCACTAGTAACATAATGGTAATTAGAAAATGAGAATTTTTATTATTTCTAAGCTACTTTATTTGCGCGATGACTAAAACATCTAATTAATGCTTACCTGACCTCATCCAATGGAAATTTCGCCATAAACATTCTGCTTTTGTGATTTAATCGACTGGCTCGATCTCCACAAATTTCACACGTAATGAAACGTTTTTGGTGGCATGTCTTTAAAACGTATTCACTTACACCAACAAAAACACTTTTGGTATATTTTTACTTGTTTGAATAACAAATAATACAAACATAAATCAATAAACACAAATGTATTCCAAAACGTCAGGAAGTAAACAAACAATAATAATGGCGGTGAGGAATAGAAAGAGAAACTGTACTGAGAGAGAGAGATAGCAGTATCCGCCATTAAATGCCATGTCAATTCCATACAAAAGATTTTTTGTTCCTTGTTGCGCTAGGCTGGTAAATGGAATTAAAATAAATTATGTACATTTTCATATAATATTCTTTTATTACAATGACAAATGTCAATCATACAATTTACTTTTTAGTGACCATAGAGTGGCCACGAACACAACATAATTCAAGGTGTTGGATGGTGTTTCTGCTGTTAATGGACGGTCGAATCGCTTACGTCATTCAAAACAATAAAAAATATATATTCCCCTTTTAAATATTATTATATTTCAGATACGCGTACTACAGCGAGGAGAATAAATGTAAATTGTTCGGATATGGTGGTTGCGACGGGAACGCTAACAACTTCGAAACAATGGGGGAATGTGTGAAAGCTTGTGTGAAACAGTGATCTAATTTAACCATTATGTTTAGACCGAGCGCACGTTGGATACGTTTGTGCGATTTTTAGTAGTCCAAATCGCACGACTACGCACGAATCTTTTTGATTAAAGAATCTCGAGATAGGAAGCTCTGTTGTGCGTTTATGCGCATCGTCATTAGATTACAGTTTTTTTGGATTATATTTTAGAAGAAACATAATGGACATCGTTTTATTCACACTATATACTTGACAGAACAGCAAGAACCTGATTAAAACGAAACTAAAGCTACAGTACTAAAACCCAGTATGTGTATTGGGTAGTCAACACATTCGTTCAAGAATCGCAGATATTAGTGCGAGTCACAATCGTGTCCAACGTGCGCTCGGACGTATTTTTTATTATATTGAATTTTATAAAAATAAATATTCTTTATCGCACGTATATTTACGTAGATATTTTTTTATTCCCGAAATATATATAAATATAAACGACACACAATACTATATATCTATATATATAAAGGAAAAGGTGTTAATTACACTATTTATAACTCAAGAACGGATGAACCGATTTGGCTGAAAATTGGTGGAGAGGTAACTTAAAACCAGGAGACGGACATAGAGTACTTTTTATCCCGTTCCCACGGGAACGGGGCGTGACATAAGACGTGGTATAAGAAAGCAAAATTTGGTATGGAGATAGTATAAGATCCTGGAAAGGTTATATGCTACTATCCCGGGAAAATATATAGTGGGACTTTTATCCCGGAAAATTCCTTCACGCGGGCGAAGCCGTGAGCAAAATCTATACTTATAATAAATCTGTAGAGAGGTCAATTCTGTACATGAAATATATTTCCAAAATAACTATCAGGGGGTGATTAGGGATCGATACTGATGCCAAAAATGCAATTAGTAAAATTTTTGTCTGTCTGTCTGTCTGTATAACCGTTATAGAAACAAAAACTACTCGACGGATTTTAACGAAACTTGGTACAATTATTTGTCATACTCCTGTGCTGGTTATAGTATACTTTTCATCACGCTACAATTAATAGGAGCAGAGCAGTGAAGGGAAATGTTGGGAAAACGGGAGAAGTTACTCCATTTTTTAAGCTACACAGAAATCATGTATGACGGAAATGTTCTCCTTAAAATTATATAAAAAATATCCCACGACAGCATATGTCTATCTTTTATGGTTGACTCACAATAACACGTGTAACTCCCGATAGCTTAGCAGTTCGAAGCTTTCTAATTATATTTATCTACTCTTACGTTTATAACACTCTCAGTCATCCCTAATTTAAAAAGTTAACATTATTAAATATTCCATAAAAAATAATCATAGAAATCGGTATAGAAACACCAAAGTTATACATGAGATACGCTAATAATAAGCCATCATGCGTGAATACTGAATCATGCTATAAGGATTATTTTTGTATATATATAAGGTCGCGAACGCACAGGCAGGCGGCTTGCTTGGCACCTAGAGGCTAGCGAATCACCTAGCGAGTAGCTTCGTAAAACGAACATTCTCGAACGTTCGCGACCGGCTCCATTTTGAAGTCCGAAATCCACGCGGGCGAAGCTGCGGGCGGAAGCTAGTTATAAATAAAACTATTGTAGTGGCGATAGCCTAGTTGGTTGTGGAACGGACTGCCGAGACGAATGTTCGCAGATTCAAATGCCTCTGACATTTCTAATGATGTGTGTATTCTTTGTGAAATATCGCTTGCTTTAATAGTGAAGGAAAATATCGTGAGAAAAGCTGCATACCTGAGAAGTTCTCTATAGGAATTTTGAAGATGTGTGAAGTCTACCATTCCGCACTAGGCCAGCGTGGTGGACTAAGGCCTAATCCCTCTCCGTACTAGAGGAGGCCCGTGCCCAACAGTGGGACAGTATACAAACAGGCCTGATATCAAATTATTGTAACCGACACGTCAATAACACATTTATTTATATAGAATTCTGACGCATATTGCAGTTGCATTTTATCATTTGGGTCGGAAATTAATACTGAATTAATTCAATTATATCTTAACTGCCTACATACACTTCCCTTGCCGAAAACATTTTATCTATACTACTATACTTCGCTTCGTTCCTGACTTCGTATGCGTGAAGGTGCATAAAATCACGCCTCTATCCCATAAGAGTAGGCAGAGACTATGTTATATAATAATATGTTTCGCTTCCTCCACCTGCATCAATCCTCTCATGCATTCCCGTCGGTTTAGGGTATTACTACTAATAAAAAATAAAAATAAAATACTTTATTTATCACGTAGGCGAACAAATTTGCACTTATGATAAGTCAAAACAAAGCATAAGAATAATTATTATTATTTCTAAACAATTATTAAAACTACTTATATAACTATGGACATTTTAAATAAGGGATAAAATTTATAATAAAAACAAGGTACAAACCGAAGTAACCAGCTCGGGCTGGCAAGTAGGGGGAAATAGAAGGATAACGCGTCGCGATCCTCGCCTACTACCAGCCTTTCACTAGTTACCTAAGTGATGATTGCCCGAAGAAGAAAGGCAGAAAGAAACTCCGGGCTTCCTACTGGCTGCTTACTGGTGGTAGATCTCTCGTATTTGAGTCCGCCTGGGTAAGTACCACCGCAATGTCTATTTCCGCGGCCACGCAACAGTGTGTAGTGGCTGTTGTGTTCCAGTTTAAAGGACATCTAGCCAGTGTAACTACTGGACATAATGAGACTTAACATCTCATATCTCAGGATAGCGAAACCCGAGAAAGTGATCCACGTAAATATGTCGCGTTCCGGGATCGGCCTATCCGATTCCAACAGACCGGCATAATTGTGTCGACTGCCGAGGGATAATCATCTCTCGTCAATCGACATTCTGTTGGACCCCACTCCACTTACCATCAGGTACAGTAGGGTCCCTTTTCCAGGGTAAACTTTTTTTATACAGACAGCTGTATAAAAAAAGTTGTCAATAATGAAAAAGAATAGCAAACAAACATACATCCATATTTTTGTTTGTAAAGACTTGAACAGTCGATATAAAT
>NC_051132.1:15483152-15489290 GCF_014839805.1 Manduca sexta
AATGTGCTAGCTATCCGGGCGGAAATATATATATTTTTATCATCAGCAAAAGGACCTATATGATTGTACAGATCCATAACATCATCTCTACAATGCCCGCGTTGAATAGCATATTCAAAGTTCTGAATAAAAAAAAATAAAATTTCGAATGAAAACAAGTGACCTGAATGGGAAGGTTGAGGTTCAAAAAAGCAAAAGAAAGTTCCAGTGGCGTTGCTCCTGTTTAAGGGTAGTCGTGGTTCTTACGATCGACAACTGTCGCGTTTTTCTTAAGGCATTATCCAGCATCATGAACAGCTTGTTAACACATAACGTAATTATAGATTTATGAAAAAAGTCCCATTTTTTTTTATTGATATTTCTGTCGAATAACAGAAATGTCAGTGCCGACTTCACACACAATGACAGCTGCAATCGACGCGGCGAACGAAGAAGAGAAGGAAACTCCAGAGGAAGAAGAACAGGCGCAGAAGAAGAAATCCCCGCCAGGTATACGAACCATATCTAAAGCTAAGTTTAACTTGTTTCTGCAGCAATAAAAGCCCAACTTCAAGGTGCGATTATATTAGCGGCAATAATTTTATTTACGTGAAAGTCGCCGCAAGTCCTGCAAACTTCACAGTTTACAGAAGTCTGATTTGTTACAGATAAAATCATTTCTGCAAGTTTTCTTGTTATTTAAACCTCGCATTTCATAACAACGTACCGTATTGGCCTAATTAATAATTTTATATATAAAAAACTGTATAAAGTGATAGAAGATGCCAACGGCTTGGTAGTGTTCGCATATCAACATGCATGGTAGTGACAATTTACCATTACTGTATTTAAATAATTTAGGAATCAGATTCGGGATCCAACTAACGCATAATGTAATATATAATAATTTTAATTTCAGCTAAAAAGAAAGTAGCAAATAGTAACGCTAAAACACCAGTGAAGAGACAGTCATCAAGAAAACTACAGCAAGAAGAGAAAGAGAAAGAACAGAACAACAAACCCGAGGAAGCTGAGACCGTAGAAAATGACGATAAAGACAGTGAAAAGGATAAAGAAAGTACAGATAAAGAGAAAGAAAAAGAAGTAGTAGATGATAAACCTCCAGAGAACAATATAGAGCCTGAAACAAAAGAACCAGAAGAAGACAAACAGATGGAAGTCGATCAGGCTGAGAAAGAGGAAAGTCCGAATGAAAAGGAGGCTGAAAAGAGCCCAGAGAGTGACGATTCTAAAGCGGAAAAGACAGAGGAGAAAGAAAAAGAATCCGGCGAGCCTAGAGCGAAAAGGACGAGAGAGGTGAGTCGTTTTAAAAGTGTGTTGTTTACTAAGTTATTTCTAAAAAATAGGATAAATCTGCATTTTACAAGCTACTACTACATACTATTTACATTTGCACTGTTAAAAAGAATATATAAAAACATTATTATTGCATGCCTATTAATGTCGCCCTTAACGGGAAGCCGGCTGCTGCTTGATAGCGTAGCGGAAAGTTGATAACAGCTAGTAGCTCATTGGCTGACTTGGCGCCGTGGTTATAGTACGACTGTAGTGCTAAGATCAAGGATTTGATACCTGAGAGGATGCACCGTGTAGTTATATTAGGTTTTTCTATTCAATATCGGCTTCGAGTCTACAATATGTGTTCGATACAGTGATGTCTAGGCTCCTATCATGTCATCACATTTATACACATAACATTCGATGTTATATTTTTTTTTAACAATGGGATTTATACATATCACTTATACTACGTCCCTTACAGAAAAAAAAACAATAATCCCAAAAAAAATCTGAAACACATCAACATTATTTAGGGCTTGGTTATAGTGAGTCAGTAACATGGCGAAAAGTGAGTGGAATAGTTGTGCATACCCCTCCAGTGATAAATATTGAGTTTTTATGAAGAAAATATTTAATTTGTTTCAGAGTAAGAAGACTGAGCCGCCGCCGCGGTCACCGGCCAAACGGAAGGCAAAATGTTAACGCGTTAAGCACACGTAATGGATTTTATTTTTGTACTAATGGCCACCTCGTGGCTACAGGCCGGTGGCGACCGTTCACTGTCAAATTGTTAAACGATTTTATGGATTTTATTCTCGGAAATTTTTGTGATGAACAATGTCTGTTCAGCCACTTTTGTTATTTAATTAATAGGCTATATTCCTGTCCTTTTGTATGTTATACGCAATTCTGGCATGACAAACAATAATAAACGAAAACGGCATTTTGGTTGAAAATTGAAACAGAGATTTATAGTTTCAATTGTATGGTGCAAAGCTCAGTGGGAACATCTGTCTATGTCCTTCGCATGCCCGTACCACAATGCCAGTGACGTCACTCTGTGCCTTAGTAAACTATTGCGCTGTAATTAGACAACCAAGCCTATTCACTAGGTTTGAGAGACCTTGCTTTTTTATTGACCGAATGTACATTTATTTTGGTTTGTATTTTTCATGACGTAAGTTAATAACTTTAATAACAAAAAATATTAAATTAACCATATTCTGAATGAATAGGTCCTTCTTAACAATAGGTGATTTCAAATTGACCATATCACTGAAAAACTTAATCAAATATTAAAAACAGTGTATTTAGTAATTAAGTGTGATTTTAAAAAGACTTTCAATGAAGTGTCGATTTACAATTAAATATATTCAAATATATCATACTTGATACTGAGTTATATAGAGTCTATATTATAGACAATAAGCTTTATATATAACCGTACACGATTTATCCATTTTAAGTTCCATTATCGCAGTTAATCGTGCAAGTCCACTGAATGAGATTTCTATTATTAAAGAGCCACTGTTGGCTGTATTGGAACTCTTATGATCGAAATTCGATCAATTTATCACGTGCATTAATGGCAACCGGAACACATGATTATTATTTTTGTACATTTAGAGTACATTAGCAATTTATTCATATAAATGTTATTATACTACATTTACAAGGCATATACAATTAGCTTTCTTGATTTCAGACTAATTACGCTGACAATTATTAATGAAGCGATTGAGTAACAAAAAATAATAAACTTATCTTGAGATTACGCGAGACGTCTTTTAATCAAATGTTTTCGTTAGTATATCATACATAGCCTTCAACTAATTTAAATCTTTATCACTTTGTCATAAAGGTGCTATGTAAGTGAAGGTTGTATCTATGTGGATATAAATATTACGTTTAGAAACATTAGTACTGCCATGCATCTTAAAATTTGATCAGAAATACTTCACAATGTTTAAATATGATTTATGTTGCAAATCAGTGGCTATATAAAATCATAAATATAGTTTGCCTTTTTCGTTTTAAAATGTAAATAACAAAAGTGTGCTGAAACTCCGCCATTTCGTGGCGTTAAAATGGCGTGTCGGTCATTTTGTTTTCGTTTGACGTAGATATTATATTATGTAGAGTAAGTTATGTTCAAGGCATTTTTTTATTTCTAAATCGTATCGATGTAACGATGGCATAGTTATATTTTTACCCTTTTTTTAGATTTTATATTTATTTAAACAGTCTCTAAAGGTTTGACGATGCATGATCAAATAAATTCACATTCCTTAAATGTAATGCCTCACTTACTATAATTTAAGATGTATTTTTTTTACTGGGAGAACAAATAAACAATTTCATTACAGCATAACCATTGTTCGATGGTTGTTGCCGTGTCATTTCTACATCGAAAGAATTTTCATTTTAAAATTTTTCGTGCCAAAATTTCAGTATTGTTATTTTCAAGTAAGAAAAAACTTACTAAAAATAAAATTACCAACATGTATGGTTGCTTATTACTGGTCCCTTTGTCATCACTCGTGACCAATGTGCATTGTTGCATATAAAATGGAAATTGCAATAATCTACATAGCTTCACAAATAAAATACAATGAACAGTAAGCGAGGTGTTACTTTTATTATAACGAAAAGAGCTGTGTTAACAATTAAACTCAGCTTAACAGTTTTTGTTAATGTTTTTCTTTACACAAATATGGTAATTCAAAGTACACGTTATCATATAAGCCTTAAATCTTTATTGATTAGGTTAATGTAATAGTTAAAAACATTGTAAATAATTACAATAAACTTCTCATATTGGCGTATTTCTTGTTTGTTTTTTTACTAGCCTTTGCACGCTACTTCGACCTGGAGTTATTTGGTATTTAGCAAATAATAAAAAGGAACCTGTGACATTTCTTAAGAGTTCAAACTTACTCAGTAAATTTTATCAAAATTT
Source organism: Manduca sexta (assembly GCF_014839805.1). NCBI lineage: Eukaryota > Metazoa > Arthropoda > Insecta > Lepidoptera > Sphingidae > Manduca > Manduca sexta. The sequence goes on from NC_051132.1 coordinate 15,487,393, forward strand.
ATTCATCTTCTCGTGGTGGGAGCGTAATGCGTTTTAGAATATATTAGGCTTCCAATCGAGTGAGGTAATTATATAAAAGGTCTTCGGGTTCGTAGTTAATGTGGCAGCCGTACGTGTTAAACATTTGGTGGTATCCAGCAAACAAACAAGTGACTAAAGAATAAAGTCATCACAGGTGTGTATGTATGCATTTATTTGGCCCAGGCATTCTGTGCTCACCTTTGAGGAAAGGTAAGGCAAACTAAAACAAATTATGAAACCTATTCAGAGAGATGCCAAAATTGTACTTTACATTAGCAAAGTAAAGCTGTCAAGTTGGTAAGAAAACAATGTTTTAGCGAAAATAAAGTAATGTAACAAAGTGAAGGTGGTGCCTTCAGTAAAAAAAGTATTAGATATCATAATTCTACAAAGACATAGTACAGAAGTCTTTGCATTTCTAGAATGTTGAATTTAATTTGGTTGTGTATGGAACCAATGCCTCAAAGCCATTTCCTCAGAGGAGCTCGTTTGCTCAAGGGTTTTCCCTTAATGTCTTCTCCGGCGTTTTCTGTTATCTCCTGGGTATAAGTGAATTATTTTCTTAACATTTTCTTCAGCTTCGCTCTCCACTAAAAAGAGAAATTAAATTTAATCAATTAATATTTTTCTTGAAATGATATGACTGGCAGTGATACATCAATTTTGTAGTTGGCGGAGATTACTTCACATCGGGTGATAGCTGCTGTCCACCTGCCTGTTTGATGCAGTGACTAAAGCGTGGCTCTGGGCAGTAGACCCATGCGGGCTGTTTTACCCGATTGCCGTAGGAGAGCAAGGGTGTCGCCAAGAGGGGCAGCTGCCCCCTTCTGTAGGTGCTAAAACTATAATGAATTCATCAATTCCATTCCTAATATTCCGTATGTTCAATTACCCTCTGCTCTGTTATTGTTAAAGCGGGAGAGGAGTAGGGGAGGAACATGTGCTCTCGACTTTACCTACAATTCATACTTTTCCCATTCTCCATATCAACTTGCCCTTCCCTGGGCCATCGGCTAGCGACGCTCTTGTAGGAGAGTTATATTACCCGTTTGTTATGCAATTCTACGATATGTGGTTTGTTATTGTAAGACTGGCGAAATAAATATGTAAACTAAAATTATTTATTTCTAGTATTTGCTCGCGGCGCATCCCGCGTGTGTATATTTGTTGTGCCCAAACAAACTCTTCAACTTTATATATCTGTAGATTACTTGTAGGTATTTCATGCAAGCGCGAGGCCTTAGGCGGTGGCCCCTTTCACCACCCGGTAAGGCCACTAATTTCAAGATTAATGCAGTGAAAAAAATGTATTAGCAATTGCACTGTTGCTTGTACCGCATTGTGCTCGTTAACTAAGCTACGATGTTATTGAGTTTAATAAATAAATTTTGACATACATTCATCCTGCGAACTGCTATCCATATTCCTCATAAGGCGCAAGTCAAAACCGATCCCTTCAAATTCCACATTCATACCCGTTGCTCTAAAAGATTTATTCTCCATCATATGTATATTACACAATGGCAACATTGGATCGTAAATTCCTCTAAATAAATTGAAATATTCTTCTCCAGCAGGGATTACGTTGTGTCTGGGATTGTTCTTTAGGAAAATATTACGTGAGAAAGTTGGTGTTGAGGCATATAAATTACTACGTGGTTCATTGTACCGAAAATTGCTAAATGAAGAACTAGGTCCTACAGAATGTGAGTGATTATTTGAAACAGTATTTGAACTAGCTCCCGGTTGTTCCAAATCTATTTTGTTTGATAGTCCCAAATCTTTGTTTAGGTTTAGTATTGGTTGATGGTTTTCTTTGAATGCATCGGAATACTTTCTCTCGGTTTTTGAATTGTGTGTGGAGCGACAATTTAAAG
>NC_051132.1:15489790-15509233 GCF_014839805.1 Manduca sexta
AAGTAACCTATTTTGTAATCTGGCAGGTGGTATATCGTCTGACATGTTAGCTAAATCAGCGGTTTATGCTTTTAAAGTATACCAAAATACCAAATAAATTTATCATTTAAGGTTAATAGTAACAATGCCTGATTGTGGAAACTCTTCTAAATTAAAGGAAACGAAAAGGTCTAGCCGTGTGATGATTCTTCTGAGAGTATAATGACATGCTATAGGCCGTATAGTATTGGGTAATATATTATATTTAATTTTAATTTCTGGCTGGTGTTGCCGCTTTTTATGATCTGGTATAATCTGTAAGAAAGACGATCGCTCATATTGTTATTATTAAAAAAGCATTTTGTTGATAAACAATCAGATTAATTCTTTTCAAAATACTCATTCTACGTCACGGTTTAAAACGCATTGAACTAATCAAGCTAAGTACCTACCTAGTAGCTACCCACTGTCTAAGTAATAACAAAAACTCATTTTCCAACCTACATTTAAATTCTAAATAACCCTTATGCAATGTCCATTACATCTACAGGCTACGATGAAAAAAAAAACAAATTAATTGATATAAATTCTCACATAACCTCAAAATTCACTTGAAGGGTTAACGACAAAATTAACTTGAACCCTCCCGTGTTTGTACACACAGTAATTCATGGGTCAATTAAAATTGAACGTTGTGTAGCTAGTAAAACCAGTCTTTAAGAAGTTGTATTATGGTCCTTTTTTGTACGCGTCCCAGTAATGTTTGTAGTAATAAATCTTGCGGAGTGTAACGAGGGACGATTCTATTAAATAACAACGGTTTTGTATAACAAAGTTAATTGTATAATGAGAGCATGTCAATAGTGATCGTAGTGTTGCCACATTTGTCATCGTTTCTACTAATTTGGTAGTTTTTTATGGTCTGTTTTGGAATGGCTTTGATGGGCGGAGTGAGATGTTTTTTCATGAACGGTTCTTGTTTTAGATCGTGTTGTCTTAGTTTTTAAGAATTGGAATGTTTTATTACAAGCAATTGATAATGTACTAGTTTAAAATTATTGTTTTAACAATAATGTATTTTTTACCTTACGTATATAGACAAAAAGATCCCGCAATATAAATGGATTCTGAGACAAAATATAAGTATTCATCACGTTTTCCGTGATTCACAGATTATAAAAAAAAAACTATTTGACTTTCGACCTTTATTTCGTACCATAAAGGTCGCATGTTGTAAAACAACTAAACAAATGCATTTTTAATTGAAACATTCGTCACAGTACTAAAGAACAAAAATAATTCGTATAAAAACTGCCTATTACTGATCCGAAGGTAATTAATATCAAACACATTTTTTTTTTATTGTTTTAAAAGACGAGACGAACTTGCCGTTCGCCTGATGGTAAGCTATATGACCGCCTTTAGAAAGTAGAAACACCATCTAACACCTTGAATTACAAAGTATTGTCTGGTATTTCACTGCGCTCGCCATCCTGAGACATGAGATGTTAAGTCTTATTATATCCAATAATTACACTGGCTACAATTCCTTTCAAACCGGAACACTACAGTGACTATATACTGCTGCTTGGCGGCAAAAATAGAAAATTACAATGGTACCTACACAGGCAGACTCACGTATGAGAGACCTACCAGTAACATACAGTGCATACTGACAAACCAACGCATGCAGGATTCCAATGCTAAATAATATCCAATGTCGCAAGGTTTCTCGCAAGTCGATATTATATTTGATCTCTTCCTTCTCAAAAAAGTTAGAAATAACATGTTCTTCATCCTAGGCTTTACTACCATCTTTTGTTAAAAAACATGTTTTGCTGTTGGTAGCATATATGTTATATCCGCCTGGATAACGAGACATACACAAGATATTAAAACCCGCCATAGTAGCCCACGTAATACGCCGCGTTCCAGGATCAGCCCGTATATCCGGTTCCAACAGGCCGGCATAATAGTATCGACTGCCGAGGGTAATCATCTCTCGTCAGTCGACATTCTATTGGACCCCACTCCACTTTCCCTTAGGTGCAGTGGAGTCACTTTGTCATATATATATAATTATATCAGCCCTGTATTATATACTTGCCCACTGCTGAGCACGGGCCTCCTCTACTACTGAGAGGGATTAGGCCTTAGTCCACCACGCTGGCCTAGTGCAGATTGGTAGACTTCACACACCTTCGAAATTCCTATAGAGAATTTCTCAGATGTGCAGGTTTCCTCACGATGTTTTCCTTCACCGTTAAAGCGAACAATAAATTCACAAAGAATACACACATGATTTTAGAAAAGTCAGAGGTGTGTGCCCTTGGGATTTGAACCTGCGGACATTCGTCTCGGCAGTCCGTTCCACACCCAACTAGGCTATCGCCGCTTTTTGTCATGCCCTTATAACATTAACATCTATCGATCGACACTTTTTTGGCTATCGCTAATCACATTTTATAAGTCTGCGTCCACATTGCACTCTGTAATCAATGTAGAACAACTTTCGCTTACAAAATATATAAATATAGAGCATTTCGCCATTCGGAATGGACCACTAGCTGTAACTTCAGCGCTTTATTGTGATTGCTAGCGTCTCGGTCACGCGATAGTTTTTGCCACTGTTTTTTGATAAATAGCCTGGAATCCACTTGTCGTTTCACGGCTCGGCTGCCAACGGACATAATATGATTTAAAGCGAAGATTTATTAGAATTATGAAGTAATAATGAAGAGAAAGTACCGAGGGATTTAAATCTAATAACTTCATTTGATAAAAGTGTGGCAATAATTTTGTTCGTGAATATTTGTAAATCAAGCGATTGACATCAGTGTTTAGAAAATAGGAGCAGTGCTGAGAATAGGGAGGTGCCAACGGTGCCCAGACAGAGCGCGTACCCTTAAGGGACCCAGAAATGATCCAACTGGCCGGCATAATTGCGTTGACTGTTGAGAGGTAATCATCTCTCGTCAGTCGACAATCTATTGGAATAACACCACTTACCATCAGGGTCAGTAGAATCACTTGGCTGTGCCAGATTAAAATAAAAACATTCTTGGCTTAGCGGTGAAGCACGCGCCCAATACTTAAGGACACTCAAGTTCCATAATTATCACTAAAATACAATATTTGTCACCAATTACGCCAGCAATACAAAGGTCACAACCGATCAGAAATCAACGCGCGCCATAAAGAGCATGTTTGTCATAATTAATTATCTTTAACAACAAAAGAGCTAATTCGAGCTGTCATAATAGCTCGTAATGGAGTAAATTATGTTATAATTATATAAACAGCCAGTAAAAATATTGTAAACGTGCTGTAAACTTCGCGTACGCCTGTTTTAGTGTTCGTTGAATTTTATGACAGGTTTTGGTGGTTTACTAATTTGGAGGCAATTAGCTATACATACGAACAAGTAATATTCTGGTGATAATTGTACAAAGTACGGATTGTCCTTTAGATTTGTGATTCGGTATCATTAAATACAGAGTGAGCACGTATTCTTTTGCATTAGTTACAGCCGCAGTCTTTAAATGTAGATCAAACATAATTTCGAAGTTATAAAATGGTGGCGTTCCCCTCTTTCTATGTTTTTTGTTCAAAAACCTTCCTCATCCCCACGTTTATCTTACTATGAAACTATATTATTTCAGTAAATAACGCGTATCAATAAAACAAATTCCTAATTCTACTACAATTGCCTTTAAAAGAGGATATCGCAGCCTAAACAAGCCAAGCATTAGGTGCATTTATTATTAAAAAATGGCCTAAACACGGCTTGGCTATCAAAAAAGTTGGAAGTTTTAAAAGTAAAGTCGGCTGCGCTTTACGAAACGCTATCTCCAAGCGAGGTCGGGCAACCCCACCCACACTCACAACAGATCAAAGTATGCTCTACCATAAATAATATAGAATCTATTAATCCTTATGCATCTAATAGATATTTGACTGCCTCGGTGGCACAGTTGTAATTATTACGCTACGAGTCGACTACCGCGGTGAGGTCCTGGTCGAATTCTGGGTCGGGGCCAAAATAATTGTGACTGGGTTTTTCCATCTTAAAAATGACTTCTCAATGAGTCTCGGCTCGGAGTCAAGAAGTTAGCGCTGCGGTATTCCCGTGCCTCGGACAGCAAGTAAGGCTGTTGGTCTTGTGTCTGATCTCTCTGCGGTAATGTCGGATTGCCGTCTCACCGAACTATGAGAGAGAAGGAACGAAGAGTGCACTTTTGTATTGCACACCCTTGTGTACTATAATATCTCTTGTGTACTTGACTGATCTCCGTTGAGATTGAACACTGGGGCCGAAATTCGGTTAGCTAGCATTATTACATAGTTCATGAAGTTCCCTGCACTTTGTTTCTTGTTATCTCATTAAGTAACATAAAACTCAATTTTTAACATAATTTTCAACTAATCCTAACCAAAAATAATTGTGTATACTTAAGAAAGATACTCTGGCGTAGATCCGTTATAATTCTAAAGAATGTTAATGACTTCCATCAATAAACTGTGCCCACCCCTTATGGATAGCGTGAAGTACAGGCAGATGAGGTGCGGCCACTTGGGCCAAAGCCTAATCTTGTTTAGATCTGACGCTGACCACTCGGGTAATGTTGTGTGCATAAGTGTTAGCTGCTTCCAGGCTTGGGATTATAACCTGTGTTATACGTTGAAATATATGCGTAGATAATTTTGAAGAACATGAGGTAAAAATGAGGTAAATGATGGTTTATGTCATAATTATTTTGTTTTATAAAATACGTAGTAATAATATATATAATGAATAAATTAATCGTTGAAAATAACACGTCGAATTGAAAAACATCTTTTTTTGAAGTCAATTAAAAATCATTTGATAGCAGAAATATTTTAAATATACATTTTTTATTGTTATTACCCATTATATCAAAAATAGCGAACTATAAAAGAATTTTTTAACATATTGTCTTAGTATGATACGTTTAAAAATTTACCAAAAATCGAAATATAATTGAATTGTATTTTGTATCCGACTATACACCACATGTTAGTCCGCCTGAAGCAAGAGGTTTTTCTACGAAATTTACGTTAAAAATATCAAAAGTGAAGGTAATAATTAAAAGCACACTCGCGTACGTGGCCTGTTATTATCAAAGTTTTTTGTGCGTGTCGCCCACGGCTTAGGGACAGTCGCTCTCCCCCACGCGGTTCCGGGTTCGAGGGTACATGGTAATAATAGGAAATGTATATAACTACCCCGTATGTATACGATCGCATTCTTTTATAGTTTGCAGATTTTTACTGTCATCCATTTAGGTTGGCGTTTAGTTTTACCTTGAATAGTGTTTCATTATATTTATATTCAACAGTTTACTATTAATTAAACAGTAAATTACAAAGAATATTTCGTAGACATAGGCAAAGTATTAATACAGTAACGATATTTTGTCAAAATTTTTTATGTGTAGCCTAAGCAGATATGGAAAATATGAACAGATATCATAATAATAAACTACCATCTAATCTATGTTTTTATAGTGCCAGCATATAAATATAATATCATCCCTGTAATATATACTGTACTAATGCTGGGCACGGGCCTCTACTACACAGTGATTAGGCCTTAGTCCACCACGCAGGCCTAGTGCGTATTGGCAGACTTCACACACCCCCAAAATTAGCCAAAGTCAGCATTTAATTATCATTAACTATTTTATTATATTAATCTATAACCATTACAGTTATAAAAAAATGATTGCTCTATATTATTTACATAAACCTGTTTAGAATTGTATCATCTGAAACCATTCTTTAACGCGTTGTACATCCAATAACACTCGATCCTTAATATACTTCATACTGGTCCGCCATAGGCATTAGAAGACAGGAAGATATGTTAATAATGTCTCTACCTACTCCATAGTATAATACGTTATATTAAACCATCAATAAACCAAGAATGCTACTTAATCAATAATCATCCAAATATAATCATTTCTTATATTATTTAATAATCTCTACCTTCCCCATAGCCTCAATGCGTTATACTAAACCATCTAATCAATAATACAAGAATGCTACTTAATCAATAGTCATCCAAATATAATTATTTCTTATATTATTTCCATCTATCCAGTAGTATAATGAAAAAAGATTGTGACATTTCTTCCATGGTGTACTCTACGACCTTTTTTGAAGGTCATCTAGAAGTCTTCCGTCTTTTAAACAGCCTGCTTGCCCAACGAGGTTTTTTTAACAATCTTTTTATAGAGGTGAAAAGGGTTTTATTGTTTTTTGGCTGGATCGTTTTATCTCGGTTTTCGGTAGGCGGGCTTGGGATGGGCGGGCAACGTCTCTGAACGGCACGGTGTGGATGTTGCTCTACCGGGAATTGTGAGTTTTGTGAAGCGATTTTAATTATTTAAATTTTATCAAAAAAATTAAATTTAGTATTCTTTAATGTCGTGAAAAGCTGAGTTCTAAATTCAAATGAAAGTCTATCGGAAATTATAAGTTTTATGAAGCGATTTTAATTATTTAAATTTTATAAAAACTTTAAATTGGCATTATTAATTAATGTCGTTAAAAGCTGAGTTCTAAATTCAAATGAAAGTCTATCGGAAATTATAAGTTTTATGAAGCGATTTTAATTATTAGAATTTTATAAAAACTTTAAATTGGCATTATTTAATGTCGTTAAAAGCTGAGTTCTAAATTCAAATGAAAGTTCATATGACATTTGATTAAAAATTGCGTTTCAAATTGGCAATATACTATATTGCATAACACATTTGTTAAAAACCAATTTTAATGGAAAAAAATATACCACTTAATAAAGTTGTTTGTAATCTGCATTGCAGAAACATAATTGCTAATGTTATCACTTCAATTCCTTCCCCCATTCACACATTTCATACTAGATAAATAAAAACGCAAATGCAATTGAATATGCATGTAAAAACGGACTAACTACAAATGAACTATCGACACCCAACAAGAATTAATTCAAGAAACACGTAAAAAGTCGATCTTTTAAAATTATCGATATGTATCCCAGCACTAATGTCGACACGCGACATCACTGGCCCCGGGGGTGTGTCCGCCTCGGAGCACTCGGCATTGTTTTGTCTGTATGTCTGTCATGCCGACATGGCATTATGTATATATCGTAGGGCTGGCGTGTTTCTGTTTAATTGTAGGCGAAATTTTAGACGTCATTTGAGTTGTTGGTATTATATATTTGTATGCCTAAATGAAGGAAAGAATAAGAACTAAGAATGAATTGTGTAAGGTGAAAAAAAAACTACACAAAAATGAATTTGAAAGTAATATTAAATTTAAATATTTGTTGTATAGTTATGATCATAATTATTGACACTAATGACAAATTTCTTTTATCCTGTCAATAACCTAAAATCCCGTTATTGTACTTCAAACTTCTTTAAACAAAAAACAAGTTCGAGCTGTTTTTAAATCTGTCAATTACAGAAATATTTTTATACTGGCAACCCTGTTTTACCCACACCCATTTAACATGGCAACATCATGGGAATCGGTTCTCGGAAAGTCACGCAGTACGAGCAATATGCGTTGATTTTTTTCCTCCGCTATTTTAATACAGTAGGCTTATTGTAGAGGAAAAATTAATTGTGAAAATGTATACTTTCATATGTTAATTACTTTATTAAAACAGTTTCATTATCGACCGTTTATTCTCTGTGGTAATTGAATTTGGAACACAGATTATATTATGCAATGGAATCGATGGCTTATGACTCTTTTAAGTTTATTATAAAATAATAAATTTAAAAATGTTTTCTATTGAATTGAACTATCGTACATTTGATTAAAAGATGAAATAATAAAATTCTATATTTACGAAAAACTTTTTTTATTTATACAATATTATGATAGGTTGGCAGTATCGTAAAATTAGTACCCCTTGGGTGTTATATATTTATAACAAAACAACGTTCCAAATTCAAATTCGCGTGCGGCGATGTGTTACGATTGTAGAGATATTACGCAAACCGGGAATGCGCTCATACGTCATCACACTTGCAAGTGATACCGGGATTATAATAATAAGTGGTCTAACTTATACTGTTTGTTTTAACTATTAAGCTACCGGTCTAAGATATTTGCATTTGAAGTATAATTTTGTGTTAGTGATATGTTTTAGCTTATTAATTCAAAACATAAAGGAGTCTATAGAAAGATACCTAGATAAAAGTTAAAAAAATAAAACCATTATATTTCTATAAATTGATACTGGCCACCAAAGCTACTTCAATTCTCAATTTGAAAGTAAAAGCATTGGTGTATCCTTTGGAGCGTTAAAAATAAAACAATATTTAAATACGTACGCCCCCATAATCGATTGTATTTACTCATAATCTTTTTTCAAATATCATGTGGGTATTAAAAATCCTTTTAAAAACAAAGTACTTTCCAAAATAATACTTCTTAATCAGGTATTTAATTTATAATCTAAATTACATTAAAAATATATTTTACATTTAATTTAAAAGAATAAACGTTCTAAAACTAGGTTAAACATAAAAATGATTTAATTTATCAGCATCTGTATTACTGTCTTCACCCAAAAACCGATACAACTTTTTTCATCCGTTCGGTTTTCGAACGCGCCAACGTAACAAACATGGAGGCCGTTTGCCGCCAAAACTCTGTTGTAAGACTGGCGGCGATCCGATAGCAGCCCGGTAATTACAACTTACACTGACTATTATCAAGTAGCGAGTCGCTTTCATATATTTTACAAAATGGACGGCGGGCCTTCACGAGTTGCATATTTATATTGTAGATTTATTGCGTCGTTTTGTGTGCGATGATTTATGAAGGGGTTTTGTCCGAGATATGGTTTCCGAACGGATTTCGATGTTTGGCTGTATTATGTTAGAATTCCGCCGAGTTTGATTTGTTGGATGTTGCTTGTGCAAGACTGAAGAATTTACACGTTCGCCTTCTATCTTCAAAGGGATATGCAGAGGCGCACCTATTGAATATTTTTGACAAGCTTATTTTCCTACTCATGCGATGGGGAATAAACCAATTACTTTATCGATCGTACTTATTATTTTGTACATAACTGTCGAAGAAAACCCGTTTGATTAATGCAAAGTATTTATTCTTATGGTAACTAGGCTTACAAAAACTAATAAATATTCTTCGCATCTAGAAAAATGCGGTCTCTCCGACGACCCTGGGCTCCGCGTGAACGGCAAAGGGAAGAAGATGCGCAAACCCCGCACGATATACTCCAGTCTGCAGCTGCAACAGCTCAACCGGAGGTTTCAGAGGACGCAGTACCTCGCGCTGCCGGAGCGGGCCGAGCTGGCGGCGAGTTTGGGGCTGACTCAAACTCAGGTAAGTGGTACTTGATATTAGATGACGCTTTAAATTCGAAGATTGTGTTTTTGTCAGTTATGCTTACTATCAAGAATTAGATAAGCGACTTCCCTATCTTGTCATAGTCTTTTTAAGCTAACAGGGAATAGTGCTTAGCCGAAACTATGACATCCTTATAATATTTTCGGTAAATTAGAAAATAAACATATTTTAAGCAATGCCCTATTACAACGTAAGCAGTAATAAACTCTAAAAATACATTTTTATAGAACCATAAACAATCATTACCATACATAGACAGAAATCATTTTTTTGTCTATGCACGCCGGTAATCCCTCACACCCGTAGATAATTGTCACCAACCATATAATTATGTGCTGTGCGTTTGTTCATGAAATTTTATCGGAATATATCTATGTTGGTCTAAAATGAACTTTATTCCGTTGCGATAGAGTATAAAATACTTTCGCATGTACAATTGCTTGGAACCAGCAATTAAACAGACTTTTTCATTCGTCACAGATAGTGAATTGTCGTAAGTAGTAATTTTTTTGTCCATTATTTTTTTAATGTTGCATACCTAGTTTATTTCATGAGTATTCTACGTTGTGTGGTATTTGTATGTAAAAACTAGATTATTTTATAATCTATGGTAATTAGTAAAAGCTAATGGCCTGGGTACTAAGCAAATTCTGAGACTAATTTAGGTATAACATGAAGTACCTACATAAGACCCTAATAAAATAAGAATAATTTACTATAATAATCCTGACATAATTACTTTCAAGAGAGTTGGCAATATGTATCATATACTTTTAAAATTATTTAATTAGATAACAAAAAGAATAAAGTTGGCAAAATTTACATAAATACATTTTTATAGCCATTTTTATTTAATTTTTTACATAAATATCCTCATAAAAGTATATACACCTAATAGTAATAATATACTCCTTATACATTTCTTGTATATGGAAATTGAACCCACGATCGCTCGATTTACAGTTGGATTTTCCGCTACACCACAAACCCGTCAAAGCAGTACAAACCTACCACCTGTCACAACCAAGCCATGAACGTCACTATTAATTCATATTATCACATCCAACATCCATTTCCTTCAAGAAAAACTCTAGATAATCCAATAGACGCACAACACATTCGGTCACAACGCCACTCGTTCCCATTCGTTCCCATTCGCCGTGAATGATTGATTCGTCATGTGTCACCGTGTGGAATGAATAATCGTCGAGTGGGCGCTTCATGCGCCTGCGCCGGTGCGTAGAGTTACTAAACTTTAGATATGGGTTTGAATGAGGTTTTGAAGGACTGAGGGATTTAGTAATAATAATAATAAATAAATTTTAAACTCGATTTATTTCTCAATTCATTTTTTATTGCAAGAAGGGCATATTTATACATTAAAATAAACCTAACCCAGCAAAATGGTGGATTAATTTTAGGTGATTAAATTTTCACAGACTTTCACAATAACTACAATGGTGTATTAGGTTTAAGCTTCAACATTAATTAATTTCCGTATTCTAGTCTGGTTAATCTTCATCGAGCTCAGGAAAACGAGTTACCCAACTCAAATTTTCCCATGTACCAAGTAACATTCAGGATAGTGAAAAAATTTCCAACCCCACATACCGTACTAAATCTAATTGCAAAGATCTAATTGCTCAGCACAATTACTCAAAATTCCTTGTATAACCGTAAAATTAATTTATACGAATGATTCATTTTTATTCTAGTGGCTTATAATCAACTTAATTGATATTGGAATAATATTAGTATCTATCAGCCCTGAATGAAGAAAAAATACAAATATCAATATTAAGTTTCCCTGGGTGAATTCTCGAGTGCAAATATTTTTAATTTTAATGTATTTATCGACAAAATATTTTCATATCAATAGTGTGTTCTAAAAACATCAAACAAAATAAGGTCTACCTTATATTATCTAACTTGATATTTTAAAAGCAGATGCTCCTCTTAGCCTTCAGCTATTAAAAAGATAAGTAAAGCATTTACCTAAGTACTTTGCAATAGTTATTTCATTCCACTCCGATCACAGTATCGAATGATTATTCGTGTAAATACCTCATCTCATTCCTTATTATATTTCTTTATCATTTTGCCGGTGGCATGTTATCTGTAGCACTCACCAAAGCTCCAGCAAACAAGCTCCAAACCTAAGCACTTAAAAACATTGTAAGTTAATTCTCGTTTTGACCTTTACAATTCCCGGTACATTCTATTAGTTGCTACCGCTATGTTGGCGCTGTACAAAAAACTAATCCCAACTTAATTTTATTATAATTTTATATTTCTCACTTATTGTCTGTACGGTGCACTTTGATGAGCCCGCTGCTAGTGGTGTGATTTCATCGATGTAAGTTATCGATATAAAATTGTTTTTCAACGTCTATGAAATTGGAATTTGTTATTGAAAAATAATGTTAATCTCTTTTTCTTTAGGTTTATAGTACATTGTACATTGTTTATAGTACATTTATGCTTTTGGATATAATAATTGTATGCCTACATTTTAAAGAACTTACAGTTATCTTAGTACATAAGTAGTTAGGAATGTTATATTTAATGAAATATTTTTTGTTATAAATGTCATCAATATTTTTAGTGATAGTATTAAATGATCGTAGGATATTTTATAGAAGTCTTCCTAGCCTCTTTGTACCATATAATAACGAAAAATTTGTAAAATTATCGATAAAACATTTGGGATAACAACCCGCATCCCTTCCCTATATTAATCAAGCATCTATTGCTCCATTCGATTCCACATTAAATTAGAAAAAAAGCGGAATAGAACACTAGTATTCCGGTCTCTTTCTCACAAAAACGCACTATCCAATCTTCGTATTAGTTGCTATCGAACCACTTTATTTTACCTTTATCACGATCCATTATCAACCCTATTATGTTTTCATAAAGACTACAACAACTTTTAAATAAAACACAATAATGTTTTGTTATAATTCGATCTGATTTCGACTTTATGATCACAATCATAAAGGTTAAAAGACCCGTAAAGCACGATTGTATAAGCTAACCACTTTTTGTCACATATAATAAATCACGGCATTTGTCTTAAGGTGCTGTTTACGATCTATTGTGTTCGTGTTTGTACAAAGTTGTCGGTGCTGGTGGCAAAGTCTGGAACTAACGTGTTTAGTATGTAAATTTATCGAACAGCGAAGACAGTGGCGCCACAATGGAATGCAAATATTTATTACTGGGAATATTTTTGAGGGATTGCTATGATCTAACATCAAAGTTGATACAGCAATAACTTATTAACGCGGTACATAAATCTTGTACAATTTACTATCTATTGTGTTGGTTTATCATTACCATTTTCCCAAACATTTGGAAAAAGAACATTTCATTGACTAGACATTTTTTGTAATCATTTTGATAGTATTACAATAGACTGTCACGCAATGGTGATAATAGCTTAAAATAAGGAATAAATAGAAGGTATATTTGACCTTAGACTTGCAGTGTAGATTATATGTTTAACAAAGAGGCGAAGTGCCCTCCTTTGCACTTCGCATTATAAATGTCAAAGCATTTGAATTAAATTAAGCCTCTTCGTACCAATTTCAATCAGGCCTAGACTTTATAAATCTAGCAGTAGTTCTTACAAGGATTACTTCCACATTAAAAGGCAATTATAATCCATCACGATAGTCTCTCAGTTGGAACATTGGTTTGAGTTGGTAATATTTTCCAAATAAATTAACACTTTATCTTTACCCATAGAAACGGGCCAGATTTTGGCGCGCTGGTCAAATTCCGCTGTGAGGAACAAAATTATTTTATATCTTTCTTATGAAATGTTTACACTTATATCAGTTAAAAAGTATTTTTGTTTGTGAGTTCCTTAACAATAAATTTGCTGTAAATCTCGACAGCACGCTGCAGGTGACTGGAGTGATCCCTGGAACATTTTTGCATAAATCTTTTATTGTATTAATAATATATTAGTAACTCAAACGTACGGAATCCCAATTTTAAACAAGCAACGTTAACCAAACTTGAATTCTAGTCTATCAAAAATAAAAACCAAAAGCAATACTAATGGTTCCGTTACGAAATATCCGAACATTAATTAGCTATTCTTCGTTTATAACTACCAAAACGAAAGAGCCGTGTCGGATTCTGTCCAGTCGTGGGAATTGATGATACGCTCGTAATGTACGTTCTTATGCAAGAACAAAATAGAGACCCTTTCGTGTGTACTACGCCTTATGTATAAAACCGATAGAGACCCTTTCGTGGGTACCTTGTGTATAAAACCGAATATATAGTTTTGTTTTTAATTTTGTTAGGCGGTTAATTTAAATTACGTCTAGTTAGTGATTCTCTTGAAGAAAACGTAAAATAATTAATAATCATGGATATTTCGGCCTTTAAAATTTAATATGACGAAATTTTAAAGGCAGAAATATCCATGATTATTAATTATTTTTACATTTTTCTTTCAACTGCGAGAACTAATCACTAACTAGACGTGAATTTAAATTCTTTACTTGCCAATACTTGTTTAGTTACCCAGATTAAAGCCGAAACAAAATGTATGAAAATGGACCTTGAGGTATCGCCTTAAGTTACTATATTGTAATCTGAGGTTTAAGAAGATCAGTAGGATTTTATCATTCAAGTCGTTTTAAATGTGATATTTACTTATAGAGTATTTCAGACTTAATGTTTAGAAAATGGTCACACTAGGGTATTAGGAACTGTTGTTAAAAAAAAACAATCTCTTTTCTTTGTTTAAGTACATAATTTTATGTTTTGCGATTTATGTTCGAGCTTAAGGGTTGATGTAGTTTCGCTTCTGTCTCCCACTTCGGTAATAAAAAGCCGATTTCTTGTCATAAAATAGTAACATAAGGAGCCAACTCAAAACCATATTTAGTGCTAGAAGCTACATAACTCAGTGACTTTTATTCAGGGAAAATACAAACCGGGACTTACTTACATCCCGGAAAAACATTTTCACGGACACAACCGCGAGCAAACGGTAGTCATAAACAAAACTGAACATAGAAACAAAAAGTCCGGACGCACAGAAGTCAACGTTAAAAAACACGCATGATCCGCGATGCTGTGTCATGGCGGAATGATGATGGATGATGATTATTAGCGCTGGCCGGTGCCTGTGACGAATCGCGGAAATCACGTGACCCCGCTACATTTCCAACTATTGTTAAACGCGTACGGGATTCGATTCTTGAAGGTATCGAAGTACAAATCTGGGTCGGACATGTTTGAGTTTTTTGAGTGTTTGCGGATTTGGAGTGATTGCTTTTGTGAGAATGCTTGGATTGAACGGGAATTTAATGAATTGTTTAGTTCTATGAGAGATGTTTACGCTTAGCGTTACAAAATTGTAATGACAGGAGGAAGATCTCTTTTTAGTGTAACGAATAGTTTCTCCTAAAGGATTGTAATGCTTTAATTGTAAGGATGGTGTTTCTTTTACAATTTAGAAAGTGGTTTTGACTATCAAGTCGTCTTGGTGGTAAACCATTATCTAAAGAATGGGATGCAAGAGAATACATCTGAATACTTCGCGGAGCTACATAAAAAATCCAACGACTTTCACATAGAAAATATCCAGCTATATACAAAGCAAATACATAAACCAAGCACGAACCAATCTAATGTCCTCAAACCGCAGAGTCACCGTCTCGAATGTTAAGAAAGATGACTCTCATATTTCTGACTCAGCACTCTGATTGGCTGTCAAACGCGGCGCATCAACCAATCGCAGCTCGTCAAATGTCATGACATCGCACATTCAGAACAATTGGTCGAAAAAAATATGTCGACATGTAAAAAAATCGGCTTCCGTTAAAGTGGTACGGCTTCTGTCTTATGATTGAGGCTTTTGTGAGTCACTGACGCCTGTCAATTTTTTTCACGAATTCCATGTTCTAATTTCGAATTATTAGTATAGGTTTTTGTGTGATGCAATGCAATTTCTAGTAGGACTGTGTGTTAATGAAAGATATTTGAAAATAGAAACATATAAGTTGAAAGAGAATTATTACTCTATGCCAGTTTGAACAATTATTTGAGATAAAAAAGCCACTTTTGTTTATGACGTTAGTTATAAAATATAGAACTTTAATAATAAATTGTCAAGTATACTAAATTATCCATTAGCAATAACTCAATTTCACAGTCTCTTATTTTTACTTTTATTAAGTAATATATTTGTCAACGCGAACAAACAACAATGTAATTTTCCTTATATGCTCGCTATGCTTATGTTATATTTCTAGGAGCACATGTCCTCGCGGCGACATAAAAAGAAGTCGTTTACAACAAAATGAAGTAAATTGTTAAATTGTGACCAATTGTTGACAATTGCTGGCTAATCGATTGACATCTTTTTAATTGTGTCAAATGAAAATGAACCGTTCGTTGGCGAGCTCTATGATCAATATTACTTTACGATAAAACTATTTTTACGATTAATTTAGGGAGCGACAAGTAATATATGACGTAATTCGTATTGCTAGGGGTTCAAACTTCAAAGCATGATATCTACCTAATACAGGTAAGATCTATGCAAAATCTCGCAGTATTTTGCAATGAATATCTTCTGGGTGATGTTGCTGATTATGGACATCAGGCGAGTAATTTGCTCATCTAATCATTGAATTGTAGCAACATTACCTATAACAGTCACAATATGTGCTTTAATTCTTAATATTTTTTTTATATACGTGCATAGCAGTGACCATGTGAGTGGGGTCCAATAGAATGTCAGCTGACGAGAAATGATTACCCCTCGACAGTTGACACAATTATGCCGGCCTTTGGAACCGGATATATGGCTGATCCCGGAACGCGATAATTTACATGGGTCACTATGACGGGTTTTAACACCTTGTGCACGGTGGTCGCTATCCGGGCGGATATAAAATATATCCTACCGCCAGCATCACCTAATATGGCCACAAAAGGAACGCCATGGTTGCTAAGCCGGGGGATCGCCTGTACATTGTAGGGTACCCCCGGTGACAACCACGGCGTTCCCCAAAAAAAAAAAGGCCACAATGTCACTAGATAAATCAGCTTTTCAATGAATATCAGTCAAATGCGTTCCGCGGTAAAACTCAATCATTACACCATAATATAAACAGAGTGCAACCAAGAGATATCTCATTAAGAGCGGGTGATTTCATCCAATTAACATCGTTTTAATTACTTTCCATTTCATCTTGTTTCCTGCCGTTTCGTTACACGCTATTGATTTTATTATGATTAAAGCTGCACATAAATGTATGATATAGGGCTGTATAGGTTTGTTCCTTATCCTTGTCTGGAATTAAAAAATAACTAGCGATCACTTCACGTGTTGCCGTGATAAGTAGTCATACGTAGACAATTATTGATTTTAGTCTGCTAAATAAAGTAGTTCTTCAACATGAATGATACCTCTATTGTTATTGCAGGATGTTAAAGAACAGGCACTGCATCTTTAATTACTGATGATTATAACAATTGATAGTGAGTGTGATGAGGTGATGATTTTACGCAAAACAATACTAATATTCAAAGTAAAGTGCAATGAAAGACAATATATCTGAGACATTTATTGAAATGTACAGCTGAATGTTAATATTGAGGCACATGATTTAACCACTTAACTGAACAGAATTTTTAATTTCGAATCTACATACAACACAGTAACTAGTAGTTATTTCCTTGAGCTACAAGTTCCTAAGATGGCACCGTATATAGGCTAAGCTGGGAGTAGACAACGCCAATATAACGGGTTCAGTGAGTATAAATATACTAGAAATGTCAGTATCCCCAGCGACACAAGTTATTACCCGTTAAAAAATTTACATTCACACACACATATAATATACTATCCCACTGCTGGGCACAGGCCTCCTCTACTACTGAGAGGGATTAGGCCTTAGTCCACCACGCTGGTCTGATGTGGATTGGTAGACATCACACACCCTCGAAATTCCTATAGAGGACTTCTCAGGTGTGTAGGTTTCCTCACGATGTTTTTCTTCACCGTTAGAGCAAGCGATAATTCACAAAGAATACACACATAATTTTAAAAAAGTCAGCGGTGTGTGCCCTTATATTTTGAACCTGCGGAGATTGTCTCGGCAATCCGTTCCACAACTAACTAGGGTATCGCCGCTTTTTTTACATTATAGCTATAAGTTATAATATTTAAATTATTGCAATCGTAGTGTTTAGTCTACTAGAAAACCTAATAAATAAAAATTCCAGACGGCTATAGAAATTATTAATGCATATTCTGGTTTGGTTCAAGCTGTTATCGTATTCTAATGTATATTGATATTAGGGCCGATAAGTAAGTACGTACTCTACCAGCATTACTTAGTTTGAAGGTCGTCATTGCAGTCGATATTGCATCGATGAGAATCACATTTTTTTTGTTTTATTTATAATTTTTTTTTAGTGTCAGATTTATTACTGGCCATTTTCATCATATTGAAATAAAATTATCCCTTAGCTTTTTTTACCAGTAATGGACACTCATAGATGATTTATTTTTATGTACAAGAAACTATCCCAGGACTTTATTAAAGGATTCAATTTAAAGACATAAATACTTAACGTAAACATTTTCGTGCTACTTCAATTACTGTTTGTAAAGTTTCCTAAGAAGCTTTCACTTGTGTATACAGATGTACCTAATCCAGTTTAGTGCAGTAAAAGTAATGAGCTGCCGGCAGGTAGCGCCGCCGCGGCCCTCTGATGTTCCACACTATCAGTAATTATGACATAACCGACCTGTCGATATACCATCAAAAGAATAATGAATTTTAATGCCGATTGTACTTTTTTAATAATTCCTAAAATTATTTTTTATATTCACATTTGATGGCTGCATTAATGAATTTCTTGTATTTCAATCAGATTTTTATTCGGTAGCGTCGTTTGGCCGGACAGGTGGGGTCGGCCCGGTTGTCAATCGATAATTAAAACTGTATGTATTTGAAACGTAAATTGTCAAAAACATATTTATAATAACGCCGATTGAGACGGTAAATTTTCTGTGAACTGTACATCTGACTTAAATACTAGGTTTTTCCCGCAACTTCACTCGCTATAAAAGTATGATTATGTACTTTTTTACTATGAAAGATACACTGTACCTTAATCTCGAATATGGACTATTCGTATGCCAAATTTAATCAAAATACGTTCAGCAGTTTCGAAATTACTTACTACTTTAAACTTCGAACAAACATCTTTATCATTTATAATAAAAAAATATTATTTTAAATGAACATGTGGTAGTTATTAGATCCTTTAGTGCAACAATAGTATTATAATGATCTAGCTAGCAATTGACCGCAACTTCACCCGCGTAGATAGCCTTTTCCGCTATTCAAGTTTCAAAAATACTGCATCGATTTGTAGCTTCCAGTTCGACGCCGACATCTATTTAAAAATAATAAATCCCATTACCCATGGGAGTAAATTAGCGGGATAAGAAGTACCCTTAGTATTAATCTAGGACATTATCTATCTGTGTACCAAATTTCATTCAAATCCGTTCAGTTGTTTCTGTATTAACTTCAACGAACATCCAAACATTTCTACCTTTGCGCATTTATTATATTAATAAGATAAAGTCTTTAATCCAACAATAGACTTACATATTGTTGTAATGTAACATCCTATATATAGCTCAAACAAATTCAAACTGTACTATTGAAAACTTAACGTCGTAGTTTAATTGCAGCGTACTTTTGAACAAACTTTGAACTAAATACTATTTTAATTAGTTTAATTAAAACTTTCCCTAGTGGAAGTTACAGGGCCGCAGTGGGGTCAGGGGACGTTGCCCTACAGCGTGTCGTTATAGAGTTTTTCAAATGCACTATCAGAATGTTTTAGCTAGCCTTCTTATGTTCTACTTAAACTAGTATTTAAAATTTTAATCATATGCTATATTTTTTATTATAAAGTTTTAAGTTAATATATTAACAGGCTGATGAATTGGTTATATTATTTGAACACACTTAAACTATAGTATTTAAAATTTTAATTATATGC
>NC_051132.1:15509733-15525816 GCF_014839805.1 Manduca sexta
ATAACTAGCGATCACTTCACATGTTGCCGTGATACGTAGTCATACGTAGACAATTATTGATTTTAGTCTGCTAAATAAAGTATTCCTTTAACTTTCATAAGACGAGATACCTCTACTGTTGCAAGATGTCAAAGAACAGGCACTACATCTTTAATTACTTATGATTATAACAATTAATGGTGAGTGTGATGAGGTGATGATTTTACGCAAAACAATACTAATATTCAAAGTAAAGTGCAATGAAAGACAATATATCTGAGACATTTATTGAAATGTACAGCTGAATGTTAATATTGAGGCACATGATTTAACCACTTAACTGAACAGAATTTTTAATTTCGAATCTACATACAACACAGTCACTAGTAGTTATTTCCTTGAGCTACAAGTTCCCAAGATGGCACCGTATATAGGCTAAGCTGGAGTAGACAACGCCAATATAACGGGTTCAGTGAGTATAAATATACTAGAAATGTCAGTATCCCCAGCGACACAAGTTATTACCCGTTAAAAAATTTACATTCACACACATATATAATATACTATCCCACTGCTGGGCACAGGCCTCCTCTACTACTGAGAGGGATTAGGCCTTAGTCCACCACGCTGGTCTGATGTGGATTGGTAGACATCACACACCTTCGAAATTCCTATAGAGAACTTCTCAGGTGTACAGGTTTCCTCACGATGTTTTTCTTCACCGTTAGAGCAAGCGATAATTCACAAAGAATACACACATAATTTTAAAAAAGTCAGCGGTGTGTGCCCTTAATTTTTGAACCTGCGGACATTGTCTCGGCAATCTGTTCCACAACCAAACTATCGCCGCGTTTTTACATTATAGCTATAAGTTATAATATTTAAATTATTGCAATCGTAGTGTTTAGTCTACTAGGAAACCTAATAAATAAAAATTCCAGACGGCTATACAAATTATTAATGCATATTCTGGTTTGGTTCAAGCTGTTATCGTATTCTAATGTATATTGATATTAGGGCCGATAAGTAAGTACGTACTCTACCAGCATTACTTAGTTTGAAGGTCGTCATTGCAGTCGATATTGCATCGATGAGAATCACATTTTTTTTGTTTTATTTATAATTTTTTTTTAGTGTCAGATTTATTACTGGCCATTTTCATCATATTGAAATAAAATTATCCCTTAGCTTTTTTTACCAGTAATGGACACTCATAGATGATTTATTTTTATGTACAAGAAACTATCCCAGGACTTTATTAAAGGATTCAATTTAAAGACATAAATACTTAACGTAAAATTTTCGTGCTACTTCAATTACTGTTTGTAAAGTTTCCTAAGAAGCTTTCACTTGTGTATACAGATGTACCTAATCCAGTTTAGTGCAGTAAAAGTAATGAGCTGCCGGCAGGTAGCGCCGCCGCGGCCCTCTGATGTTCCACACTATCAGTAATTATGACATAACCGACCTGTCGATATACCATCAAAAGAATAATGAATTTTAATGCCGATTGTACTTTTTTAATAATTCCTAAAATTATTTTTTATATTCACATTTGATGGCTGTATTAATGAATTTCTTGTATTTCAATCAGATTTTTTATTCGGTAGCGTCGTTTGGACGGACAGGTGGGGTCGGCCCCGCTTGTCAATCGGTAATTAAAACTGTATGTATTTGAAACGTAAATTGTCAAAAACATATTTATAATAACGCCGATTGAGACGGTAAATTTTCTGTGAACTGTACATCTGACTTAAATACTAGGTTTTTCCCGCAACTTCACTCGCTATAAAAGTATGATTATGTACTTTTTTACTATGAAAGATACACTGTACCTTAATCTCGAATATGGACTATTCGTATGCCAAATTTAATCAAAATACGTTCAGCAGTTTCGAAATTACTTACTACTTTAAACTTCGAACAAACATCTTTATCATTTATAATAAAAAAATATTATTTTAAATGAACATGTGGTAGTTATTAGATCCTTTAGTGCAATAATAGTATTATAATGATCTAGCTAGCAATTGACCGCAACTTCACCCGCGTAGATAGCCTTTTCCGCTATTCAAGTTTCAACAATACTGCATCGATTTGTAGCTTCCAGTTCGACGCCGACATCTATTTAAAAATAATAAATCCCATTACCCATGGAAGTAAATTAGCGGGATAAGAAGTACCCTTAGTATTAATCTAGGACATTATCTATCTGTGTACCAAATTTCATTCAAATCCGTTCAGTTGTTTCTGTATTAACTTCTAACGAACATCCAAACATTTCTACCTTTGCACATTTATTATATTAATAAGATAAAGTCTTTAATCCAACAATAGACTTACATATTGTTGTAATGCAACATCCTATATATAGCTCAAACAAATTCAAACTGTACTATTGAAAACTTAACGTCGTAGTTTAATTGCAGCGTACTTTTGAACAAACTTTGAACTAAATACTATTTTAATTAGTTTAATTAAAACTTTCCCTAGTGGAAGTTACAGGGCCGCAGTGGGGTCAGGGGGACGTTGCCCTACAGCGTGTCGTTATAGAGTTTTTCAAATGCACTATCAGAATGTTTTAGCTAGCCTTCTTATGTTCTACTTAAACTAGTATTTAAAATTTTAATCATATGCTATATTTTTTTTTATTATAAAGTTTTAAGTTAATATATTAACAGGCTGATGAATTGGTTATATTATTTGAACACACTTAAACTATAGTATTTAAAATTTTAATCATATGCTATATTTTATTATAAAGTTTTATGTTAATATATTAACAGAATGATTAGTTATATTATTTGAACACGATAATCTGTAGAATGATTGATATTATTATAATTATTTCAATAATAAAAAGCTATACTATTCCTAAGATCTAATTAATTTGTTACTGTGCAGGAACTATTAAACACACGGTACAGCAAATGAAAGTGTTATTGAAATTAATCTACTTTTCGGATTCTATCGCGGTTTTTTATATTTTAGTTTTCATGCAGAACGATCTTTGATTACGTATCCCGAATGCCGTATACTCCCAACGTTTCAAAGACTTTGCAGCCTTCATGTTCGCGGGGGGGACTGAGGTGTTGTTCATCCGCAAAGTCAGAGTTACAATATCTACCTACATTTTATAAATATACAACTTTTTAAAATTTTAGCTGTTGGTGGTCCTATCTAGCAGAATATAGTGTTATTATAAATGTTTGTATGTTCAGTATACTGCCGTACCAAGCGCATAAGCGGTATGCCTGGGAGACCTTATTTCGAGATAATCTAAGTTTTGTAAATATAGTTTTGTATGTAAAACTGAGATAGAGAAAACTCCTTAAAGCTTTTTTTTTAACAAGATACCATTATTTAGGTAAGTTCATTGGATGGATATTTCTTTAAGCTATCTGACGCTATAAAAATCAAGATTTTGTTTTTTTTTTTGAGATACCGCTTTTGAGCTTAGCATGGCAGTATATTTGTGAGTAAATGTTTCTTTCTTTCATCTATACTAATGAATTGGAGATTTTGTTTGAACGCGCTAATCTCTACAAATACTAAACGGATTTTTATTTTCTTTAATTAGGCTACATTCCTTCTGAGTGCTATAGGCTATTTGTTATTCCCGAAAAACTCTTTCACGCAGGCGGAGTCGCGAGCATAAACTAGTAGTGTATAAACAAGGAATGGGTAAAGTGGTTTCAGGTTTTGAGAGTAAAAATTGTCTCCTTAGTCTCATAAAATTCATTAGAAACTAATTCTTGAAGATGGTGAATTTCTTAGGTCGTATGTATTTTACTAATATAATTAATAATGATTACCCTAGCTAAGTTGTTTTACGGTACGACTACAGTGCTGAGGTTTCGGGTTTGATTCCCGGGTCGGGCGAAAATATATTAGGTTTGTCTACTCAGTATTAGATCGGATTTTGGAATTAGTGCCAGGTATGGCGATAGCCTCGTCCCTATCACATCATGGGACGGAACACACACGGCTGAAAGTGTAGATAGAAGGTGTATAGACTGTATATAATTCGTTGAATTATCTATGATCTTACCGTTACTATGACACAGTTGTAACAACAAAATATCGTCTTCATCATAGAACTATTTCGCCTCAACCCACCGAGGAACGGAAGATGCAACCGTCAATAAACCTGATTTAAAGATCCCTTTATTAATATAAACACACGGACGGACAACCAATAAAATAGTACTAGTAAATGACTCACAAGAACGTGTCGTGCAGGATGTGAACTTGTTGTGGTGTGTGCCACTTGCGCCCGTTTGATTTGCACCGACATTTAATTACTGGGATGTTCTACTGCAGTTTATGATCGTGGGAAATAATATGTAAAGCATGTTAAAAATGAATTTTCGCGATAGTTTATTTATTTGTAAATCCGCGGCACAATCAGAACCATGATCATTCATGGTTTCAAAAACAACACTATCAAGATCTCCGATGATTAATTTGTCTAATGATTTTTAATGTTTAAGCAAATGAGACATTGGAATGAAACTATTTTTAACGGATTTTATCGCGGTTTTTTTATATTATCATTCCCTCCCAGTGCACCACGTGACCACGAAAGCATTTCAACGACTAAATTGTCGATCAAAAATAAATAAATAAAGTAATAGACAAAAGATTCGCGACTAGCAGAGGTTGGAATATCCCCAATCTCACCAATTATCAAAAAACAAATAAATATGCTTCAAAAATTCAAGAACTGGATAAGAATTAGACATGCCGATGCGTGAAAACGATTCGACTGGCGCTAATCTCGTGGTTTTACTATTGTTCAAACATTTGAGGTCATCCGTGATCATTTAGTTTTACCGTTATTAGTATTTTAAGAATTTAAATAATAAAAAGATAATTGTGTTGATTTTCTGCTATTAAATCCGTATCCTTATGTTTTTGTATGTCTGGGTAAAAGTTAGCTTATACCTAACAATAAATGAAAAAAATATTAACACCCAGTCTCTTAGAAGTGTAATCTAAAATACTATTATGTAGTTAATTTAATTTTACAATTGTCTTAAGGCAGAAAGGGTATGGCCTGATATTAAGGGAGCAAAAATATCACCACACTTGTCATTATAATTCCTACTGCAAAAAGATTTGAAGAAGTACACCAAATTTCAGTGGTGAAATACTATTTTTTTATACCACTATTTCCGCTAAACTCTGGTAAAGACATCCAATCTATCCACTCAAACTATATAAACAAAAATATATACCATAAAAACACTTTCCTGCGTGCCTTGCCTAACTCGCTGGATACAACTGCGCTCAGTCAAGTACACTAGTGTGTCGCTGGCACCGTTGTTTCATATATAAGAATATACTAAAACTATTTTTAAGCTACATTTGTGTACTCATGGATCTGTTGACCAAAATAAATTATTTATTAAAAAGGTTGAAATATTAAAGTCGCAAACAGACCCCACCAGATCCCCGACCGGCGATATCTTAAAGCAATATCCCGTACTTAATAACCGTAGGTTACTGTGAAAAAGATATATTACGCCAGCTAAAGGTCTTTCTAATTTATATGTTTTGATAAAAATCATAAACCGGTAAATCCTGTGGGAAATGTGACTGATAAGGCTTGAGTCGGGGACTGATGGATTGATGTTCAATCCAGAATATTGCTTGGATTTATTAGCAGGGTTTATGAGCCATCGATTATGAACCCCACACAGCTAATTGTGAGTGCGTTGCTTAGCTTTAAGGGAGTAATGGGAAGATTTGTTGGGCCTCCTGTAGAAAGCCTGAACATATATATTATATATAGTATACACCACAATATTATGTTCACAACGATATTTAAAAATTCCTCACCATATATTACCTTTTCGAAACTACCTCATATACAATAAATGATCTTTTAAACTGCCTTTTCTTAGATGCTTTCAGGTATTTTAAATCCTAACATATTTAAAAATAAACGCTGTCGGTCTAAGCGCGATAAACTATATATCCACTGAACGAATTTCGATGAATTTTGGACATAGTTTATTTGAGACCTTGGAAAGGACATTCCCATATATATAAGCAGGATTTTTATACTCTGATAAAACTCTTTCACACAGACGAATTCGCACGCAAAAGTGTATGACAAATATATGAATATGTAATACATTATATTCTTTATCAATAGCTTTCATGAACGCAAGCTGACAGCACAATCTAAATAGCTTCCTAATTGGCTGTTTTCATCCAACGGCAGTTAGAATGTAAACTTAAATGTAACAATTAGTTAATGACCAACACAAAATGTTAACAAAAAGTTGCAAGTACAAGCCGACATAGGAAGGCTGCACGTTGAACAGATAGAACCAAGGACGCGCGAGGTGCCATTGTATGGTAATTGGACAACTCGCTACGAATACCATGAGTTCGTGTTTTGACCTTTAATAATGAACCCCTAATGCTTCTGCATTAATCTTTATTATGTACTAGTTGACCCGACAGACGTTGTCCTGTCTTAACTATGAATTTGCAGCGCGCATTCTGTCAATCGCTGACAGTTACTTCAAACAATTGATACTTATATAGAATTAATATTTTCGTTAAGTTTTCTAATTTTCGGTGCTATTTTTTGAATTTTTTCTTTCATAAGAACCTTCTCCTGATAATAACAAATACAACAAAAAAATAGTGAAATCGGTCTAGCCGTTCACGCGTAATGGCGTGACCAAGGGAAATAGGGATTCATTTTTATATATTTAGATAGGTATAGTTTAGCAATTATGAGAAAAGTAGTTCGGTTAGAAGAATAAAATCGACTTCCGTTGTGTCGAAGATTTTAGGTTTTACTTTTTGCAGAGAGCATGTCATAGCTGCTGACGGACTTGTAAACAGCTTTAAAGCATGATTATCAAAATTTCAAGTCATCTTAACTACTAAAGAGCTCTAAAACATAATTCTTTTTCAAGTCATAAATGACTATTGAATATATTGCAGTTATAGCTTCTCAAATCTATACTTATAAATGCGAAAATAGCTCTATATGTCTTACGCGTTTACAGTTAAATACTGAACCAATTTCGATGAAACTTGTTATGAAGATAAAATGAGACTCTCGAATGAATATCAGCTACTTCCTACCCCGGCAAAATATGTAGCAGGACTTTTATGGGAGCAGAGAGCTGCTACAATAGACTTAAAAAATGTAGTAAAAAGTTCATATTGGGATGATTTGTATGCAATTTACAATTTTATATACTTCACTACTACTCTTCACAAAACCTCTTTCATAGTCCTCAAGGTATATAAAAGCAATTTTGCATATTAATAGCTTCTATGCCGATGGCAGCCATAATAATAGTGTCCGCGGAGTGCATAACGCATGGCCGCCTCAAACTTCACGCTGCATGATTTTGTAGGTAGCAATGGGAAAGCTTGTAAAACCCAGCCCGGTGCCAAGGGAAAATGTTATCATCACGACTTACCCCTGGATGGGTGGACAGAGTATGATCCTTTACTGACAGGCTTGGACTTCTATGATCAATGTTACTCCGGGCTGGCTGGACAGAATAAAATTGCTTTGCTAGTTGGTTCATTATTTTGGGCTTTTGTGTTCTTTTGTTCAAAATATTTAATAAAGCTGATGTTAGATTATCGATTTCCTATGATTTCTCTTGAGAAGATCTTGTCAACTTATGATTGTAGGTTCTTAAGACCCTCCTCTAAGCAAATGGCCTTGAGAAATACGTTTACGTTCACGAGTAACAGCCGAAATATAAAATGATTTAAGAATGATTCCGATAAAAAAAACTTAGGACTTTTTGGAAATTTTAAACTACCAAAATGTTCCTTATTAAATTGTCTATCTAATAGTGTTGATTGCAAATTAATAGAATGCTTATTTTAATGAGGAGGGAGAAGGGAAACATGCATGGCCTCCACAATTTTAGTGGCATTTTAATCATGAAATTAATGAAGCAATATACACATAAAATATTCAAAGCACTCAATGTAAAAATAACATATTGTATAAATATCCATGTTTAATTTTTTTTTTTGTATTTTAAATTCCGAATAGCTTTTAAAAATACGATTAACACGCCGTTTTTCTGGGAGCACCATCTTAAAATGTGACTAAGATATGTACTCTATAAAGTTAGCTACTGCACCTCATTCATCATTCATTCATCTTGATACAATTTTAAGTCCAATCACTAGATGAAACATTTCTATATTATACAGTCTTATAAACTTGTTTTAGCGTTAAGAGGTGGTTAACAATTGCTTTAAATAGTTGTCAAAAACATCGACGGTTCCTAGTTTAAACCTTATTAAAAGGCAAGATGGCGGGTTTTGACTTACAGCAGATTGAGTAAATTTTTGTTTTAACTAAACATAGATTTGCGAATTTTTTATATGTAAGACTGATAATATCAGTAACCTGCAAAACCTCTGACATTATGGGTGTTACGGGTAAATGCAATTATCACTCAACACAAGATAATCTTACCTCTATATAAAAATAATTGTTTGAATTATAATTCTATTTGTTAAGATACAGTTTCAATTATGATAGATTACATGTTATACATGGTTTATTAGTTATAAATATGTTTTGAAATGAGAAACATGTTTAATATGAATATTAACGAGTGTAAAAACGTTTGTATTGATTATGGACAGGGTAATGATATCTAGATAATTGTGTTACTGTGAGGTGACACTTTTATATATCTAAACTGAGCTTTAATATATCTTAAATATTAGTATAATTATGTTATTGAGCTGAGAAGGGCTCAGGGTTCAGTACTTAAGGCGGTAAAATATTTGGTATTTTTTTTTCGTTTATTGTGATGGGAGTATTAATTGTGAAACGATGTGGTATCCTTAAACATTTCATTTTTTTCATAATAGGGTTTGCTAGAGTATACTAGGTATAAGAGATAAATACATGACTGCCAGAAGTTTCGTAGCTTCTCGATGTGCACGACTGGTCCTCAACTAAAATACTCGAATTCCGACTGAACCTTGCATAAAAATTCGATTAAGTACTTATAAACACGAAAAAACAAACTTATTCAACCCTTCATAATAAATAAGCAATTGAAAACACACTTTATGCCAATTAATTAGAGTTCAGATTAAATTAACACGTAGTGGACGGTACAATTAAAAATGAAAACGGCGGTTGTAAATTTTTGCATAATATTTACTCGTCCATGTTCGCGGAGCGTTTGTCATTTTTGTGCTTCTTTCGCGCATTCCTCGAATGACATCTGTCAAACTGACAGTTGACGTAAGCCGTAGCAAATTGCTATGTTAAATGTGTCAAAACATTAGCTATAAGAAGGCTTAACTTCTTTTTACAATATTAAGTTCATGTTACAATTACTACAATTACTTGACATTAGAATTTATTATCTTAATGTATCCTTTAAGAGCATGTTGTTTATATTTGCACTTTTTTTCTACAGAATAATGAGATTGGCCTGATGCTCACCTTATGTTCTGCCTTGGTCGCCCTTAAACAATGTTAACATTACCCAATACTTACAATGTACTGTAACACAATATATTTTACTCATTCATTTGGACCACGGCAGCGAGAGGTGATTTTTTCCGAAAAGGAACCCAAAACAACATAATATAAGTATTAAAATTCATAAATGCTGTCTGATAATCGTTTTAATAATTAGACTATAAACCCCAACTAGAGTAATATATCTTAAACGGGCCTCTACGTGTTGGATCTATGTCCCCACGCAAGCCTTCCAAAAGGACCGGCATTTATGCCGTGATTTCTCGCATTAGACTATACACAAATCACGAAAGGGAAGCCAATAAGAATTGGGTTAATCGGGTTATATGGAACTTTCATCACTACTGGGCCATAAGAACTATTATTTATTTGATTAATAGTGAAATGGGTTACCTGTTTCCGAAGTGGTTCCAAAAAATAAAAAAAAAATCAAGAATTTACTCAGCCTTAAAACATAAAAAAATCGATTTATTTTGAAAATAATACATATTAATATTTACAACATAACAACGATGTTAGTCTACTTTAACGCGGTCAAAATTGACATAAAATACTTACCTACCTTCACCACAAAAATAACTTTTTGTATACAATAGCTTCCTTACTAAATGGAGCATAAAAACGCAGCCCGCTTAAAAACAACGGAAAAAAATATAAAAATGGCCCGTATAAAAATATAATGTCAACTTCACTCAACAAGCGCACATTAAAACCATCGCTAATGTAAAACAAAGTATAATGTATCGATTAAATGTTTACAATCGAAATTGCTTCACTACTTATCCGACATCTGTCGATTTTAATTTAGTTTGATATGCAGAATCGTCCTTGTTACGTGGGTATAGGAATCAATTTTGCATGTCGTGTGACGGTCACGATGGTCAGTCGCACATGTAGAATCGTATTAAGGGATAAGTCGTAGGACAATAAGTTTATTTAATTCTGAAGGCAAAACAATGGCAGATTAATTCAGAATTGTCTATTGTATAAAATAAATATTGAATCTACGACCGCCATGTCTTACGAAGTCTTCTTTGAAAATTATTTCTTATACGTATATTATATGTAAATTATTTCTTATATAAGTACGATAACATACACATATATAATATTATAGCGCCATGTTATAGTCAGTTTGAAGACATTCAAAGTTATCATTTGCTTCTTGATAACCTGTCCCACCATTACTCTATATTTTAGATCAATCTCATTCACAATACTACTACGACTACATGACTTATATATCTATAACAAACGTGAATCATAAGACATATCCCCAGATCGTCACCCGGCGTGCATCAAACCGTATGTCATATCATTACGGGAGCGGAAATGTCAGTGTGAGAGCACAAAAAACGTCGCGCTCCGTTGCGTGCATGTCAAAACATTGCCAGCTCGACTGCCACTTCAAGATTATGTCTATGGTGCCATGCCATAGCCAAGCGTGACAGATGAATATACAACAGTTAGTTTGCTAGGATATATTTATATCCGCCCTAGTAACGACCACCGTAAACAAGGTTTTAAATCCGCCATAGTGGCCCTACAATAGTTAGTTTGCTAGGATATATTTTATATCCGCCCGGATAGCGACCACCGGTGGGAAAGCCCGTCATAGTTGCCCACGTAAGTGTATCGCGTTCCGGGACCAGCCTGTGTATCCGGTTCTAACAGGCCGGCATAATTGTGTCGACTGTCGAGGGGTAATCATCTCTTGTCAGTCGACACTCTATTGGACCCCACTCCACTTACCATCAGGTGCAGTGGGATCACGTTTCCATGCAGGAAAAAATATATTAAAATTCTAAATTATTTTACCTCTTATTCGCCAATTCTAGCTTTCAAGACTTCTAATAACAAGGTTGGAGGCATTATAATCTTCGAAAGCTTCTGGGAGTATGAATGAATATTAACATAATAACATTATATAATAAAAGCCTTCATTCACTGACCAGATTTACTACAGTTTTTTATTGGACAAGAACCAATTAATAAATGTGCCTTATTCTACAGCAACCAGTTTGCTGGTCAGGTTTTCTTTTGACATAATATGAATAAAAGTACAAATATTGGTTTATGGGAGGACGACTCGACAGGATTCGCTGTGATGATTTTCAAACCATGTTAGTTTGCTGTCTTAACGCACACACGCCATTGACCTCTAAAAGGTAGGCAGAGGCATAACTGGTGCACTCACTTTCCGCAGTGTGTAGTCCATCACATGAAGTGTTAGTAAGCTCATCACCATATCAGCCATAAAGTCTCGATTAAGGAGAAAATCTAATATCACTTTACCTGTAGATTGAACCCAAGACCTGATCACTGCAGTCATACCGTCACAACTACCCAACTATAGCAGTCAACATTCGTTTTTTGTTATTGCTTTGAATGACAAGACGAGCTTGTTGTTCGCCTGATGGTAAGTGATACGATCGACCATAAACAGTAAAAACACTATCCAACACCTTGTATTACAAAGTATTGTTTGGTATTACTCTGTGCTCGCCATCCTGAGACTTGAGGAGTCAAGTCTTATTATGTCCTAAAGTTACACTGGCTACAATGTCGTTCAAACCGGACCGCAACAGTGACTACACGCTGCTGCTTGGCGGCAGAAATAGACATAGCGGTAGTACCTACCAAGGCGGACGCTCACATATGAGAGACCACCAGTAAAAAAGTACAAAATATCCGGTACCTTCCCAACAGTAATGGATATCTCGTATTCAATAATCTACATTACTCACGCTACTACATCGCAGTTAATTCGCTTTGTTAACATTTAAACCGGTGTTACATAACTATATATAGTTGTGTCGGTACATGAGTCAGTCCTCATCTTGTAACTTCAATCTAAATGCATTTCATTATACAAGAAAAATATTTGTACAGGCTGCAACGAAAACTAAAATATTAGTGTCGCGATCTCGCTCATAAATTAACAGATTTTGTAGTGGTAGCAAAATACGCGGCATTTATTTTGTAGGTCGTTTTAGTGGGTAGAGTTGTATAGTCAATACGATTGTAGTTGATGACGGTACATAAAAATCCTTTTAGTGCTCTAATATATGTAGTTACAGTATTTGGTTTGTCAAATAATTTACTTTATTTTAGGATTAACATTTGTATGGTTGTATATGTATTAATCTGACCAATAAGAGCCAGTGTAAGAAGCGTACACGTAAACATATAGTATAATGATGATAATAATCTCAAATCATTGTATTCATTTGAAGAACATAATTAGTACAAAAAGTTATGAATTAATATAAATTAAAATATATTTCTTAATTGTTTTCTGCTATCCGTACACACTGCAGCGTCAACTGCGCCTGTGTGCGTTTGTCTGTAGCTGAGTTTCCTGTAATTAAAATGTGTCTTTTATAATACGAGTTTTCTTGGCGTAGTCTATCCGCACTTATTCATGGGTGTGCATATATTATTAGAATAATGATATATGTTGGGGCCTTGATCCTTTTGAGCTAGCTGGCCTGTTGCGGTTTCGCCTGTAGACCGTTTGTGACATCTTTTAAAAATGGAACATTTATATTTTTTAAATAGTAGGTAGTTTTTCTTTTCTGATTATGCCGGTTAAGGCAGTAAGTTTATGTTAATTAAATAATCAAGAGATCTAACTCGCAACCCGTTTTCTTTCCACAAATAACTCCCAAAAACATTTTTAAAGGCCTTTTTCTTTTTCATGTTGCCAGTTATTGTAAATGATCTCCCGACTTCGAATTGTGATCGCTGCCGATTGTTTTTAAAGGAATATTGGTAAAGAGTCCGTTCAAGTATTACGTAACACAATTTTTGAAAATTTATGACTCTCCCACCCCCCATGTAACGCGCCATAACGTTTTCCTGTACGCTCAAGTTATGAAACTCTAAAGTGGCATTTTTTTTGTATTCACAATTATTTTACGCAAAATATCGGAAAGTCGCTAATACCTTTGTTATTGTTTTAAAATAAAAAAAAAAACAATGTTACGTAACGCTTTGTACGAGATCCCCTCCCGCTCCTGTAAAGCATCGTAACGTGTTACAAGATACCCCCTCGCTCCCAAATAGGGGATCGGCCTATGCTTGATTTTGTACATTATTCTATATGTAATGGCTTTTAATACGAAAAAGAAGCACGTCTGAGAAAACAGCATAAAAATTGGTTAAAAAATGAGCGAGTAATTCATATTTAAAATATTGTAACGTGCAGAAGTGGGCACGATGTGGGGATATCGCTTCATCTCTTTCTTTCGCACGCGTCGTAATTCCCGATGACGTCACATGTGCATATTTTGTCTCTTTCCTGTTTCTTGTTAACTACCCTTTCCACCGAAATTCAAAGACTTATAACTTGTTGATTTTTTACCGGATTTTAATAATTCCTTTTGTGTTATAATT
This sequence comes from Manduca sexta, assembly GCF_014839805.1. Lineage (NCBI taxonomy): Eukaryota > Metazoa > Arthropoda > Insecta > Lepidoptera > Sphingidae > Manduca > Manduca sexta. The sequence goes on from NC_051132.1 coordinate 15,523,622, forward strand.
TATATAACGTAAATATTTGATTATAGTAAAGAACAAAAATGAGTCTGATACCCTATTGCGTTATGTAATACTTGACCGGCCCCAAACATAGATTTAGTATCAGACGTTTCACAATAAGATCTTAATTCCCAATGCGACAAACAAACTTCATTGTCTTCGTGATTACCTACCTTACTTTTTTATGACCAAGAAAATTTTGAATAATTCTACTATATTTGATTTACTTTTAAAACTTAATAAATAAAGATGTCCGATAAAATGCAGTCATGGTCGCAGATTAAACGCTAAGATGAAACTAATTAAATTCTTTTTCGTCTTTTTCATCACAAAACTGATTTTAGAATTTGAATTTAGAACTAAACATAATAAGCCAAATACTATATTGAATTGTGATGGAAATATAAATATTGTGGGGATCGTGAAAATGTTGACCCTATAATGCTATTTAATCGAAATATTTATATTACAACTGGCTTGTCTAGTTGTTAACGTCATTCTTAAGGTTAAAATGACTCTTTAGTTCATTATTCAGTCTCCCGCTTTGCTATGGAGGGAAGTGGAGATTTGATGTTTCCAACTTCTCCCTATCTTTCTATTTAATTAATTTTGTTGTGGGATAATGACAAATTAGTGTTCCCTGAGACTCGCCGAGCTTCAGCGCTTGGTGTTACAATGCGTGCCACTGCTGATCCTGGCTTACAGGAGTTATAGTGGTGGATGAGAGGCCGAAAAGTCTCTATTAATAACGTGAATAAATTAGGTTCTAACTCTTTGAAACGTCGTTATAGACTGCGAATAAAACGTTTGCAAAAATCCGTATCAGATGCAAATTCTTCGAATCAAAAGCTTACAAATGATTGCCTAACTCAGGAATCGAACTCAAACCCCATCAGTTTTATATAGATCAGTAGATAGAAAGCCACAAATCACATTCTTATAACCTATTGTGCAAAACTTGTAAGGGTCTTGGTATCCCTAACAAGTTAAATCTATCTTTGGCTACCAGTGTTCAATATACTACTACTTATTTTCTTTTTATAATGCATTTAACAACTGATCATATTAATTGTATGTAATATCTATTACATATAAAATTTTTGTTGAAATAAATAAAGTTTCAAACCTAACACATTGACAATATTGATACATCACGAACTGTAGTCATCACATTGCCCCACCGTTGCAACTAGTTACCATTGTTTCATGCTATTTAATTAATTCAATCAACAAGACATTTCAAAGAGAATAAACATGCTTTTTGTACACACGGATGCACTAGCCGTATTTTTTATACGTAGTAGGTCAGCGGAATAACTTACGATTGCGTCATTTCCTTTGGATTTTCCCGCCAACACACCTGCACTGATACTGTTGTGTTACCATGATTCTGCAGATATTTATTGTGGACAGTGACCAGTTATATATCAGAACTAGCTTTTGCTCGCGGCTTCGCGTGCGTGAAAAGTTTCCGGCATAAAAGTCCCGCTATATATTTTTTGGGATAGAAATTAGCCATATTCTTTCCAGGGTCTTAAACTATCTCTATTCTAAATTTCATCGAAATCTGTTGGGTAGTTTTTGTGTTTATTGCGTTCAGACAGGCACGCGGTGTGTGGGACATTGTTTTATTATTGAGTTTTATCAAGAGGAACAATTCCGTCATACATGACTGTTGCGTAACTCTATCATTTTATGCAGCGCTCGCAACTGAAGGAACAGTATTTGCCCGTTTTTGTAACATTTTTCATCGATGCTCCGTTACTATTGGCCATAGCATGATAATATATAGCCTAAAGCCTTTCCAATAAATGGGCTAGCTAACACAAAATTTTCAATTTACACCAGTACTTCCTGGGATAAGCGCGTTCCAACAAACAAACAAACTTATCAGCTTTATATAAATATAGATAAACCGAGAGGAACAATAAGATAGTAAAGAATTGAAGATTAGATATGGTATTTAACCATAGGGGATGAATTGACAAAATTTACTTCGTAGTACTCATCTAGGTTACAAGACAGAATCTTAAAATTGTCATGACAGACTTCCGAGCTGTATGTCAGTCAGTGATAATAGTGAGAAGATTTACCTAACATATAAATAGTCTATGCATACACCCCACATTAGAATGCAAGTCTTAAAGTTACTGCCACAAGACTCAAACCTAACAGTCAATGTAGGAATCAAACCCGTA
>NC_051132.1:15526316-15546865 GCF_014839805.1 Manduca sexta
TATAAGATCTTTCCATTTTGGTTAAAAAGTTTGTCTTAAAAGAAGGCGGAAACCGAACAAAATGGAAAGATATTACTGATTAAGTCTGAGGTTTATGAATAATTTGAATACCTTATACATAAAAAAATATATAATATGACCACATAATTCACTACATTGTAGTAACAAATAGAGTGGGAGGCCAATAGATATTTTATTTACTCGAACTGTGAGTCGAATTTGGAAGTTTACGATCCGAAACCCAGATACACTACAAAACCAATGAATTATAATTTCAATAATACTTTATAAAACCATTTATTTTAGCTTTAATCACCCGCTATGACAGTGTTATCCGTCCTGATAAAACTTTAAATAAAATTTATAAAGATTTTGCTGGTGGTAGGATATATTTTATATCCGCCCGGATAGCGACCACCGTACAGATGTTAAAACCCGCCATAACGGCCCATGTAAGTGTGTCGTATTCCGTGATCAGCCTGTGTATATCAGGTTCCAACAGGTCGGTATAATTGTCGACTGTCGAATTGTACTCTCTCGTCAGTCGACATTCTATTGACTTCACTACACTCACCATCAGGTTCAGTGGAGCCATGCAAATATGCTCAAAAATTCACCCCGTATACAAAAATCTGTTTTCTCCCCTAGATGTTACTAACGAAAACCTACCTCTTGCTCATCGATATAGTGTTGTATTTTAAATATTTAGGTTATAGTCCAACAGGCATGCCCGTGTAATCATTTACCGGCCGCACGAAGGCGGGAACATTATTATTTATTAATTTTCGCGTATCATAAGCGGATACTTACGGACTCGTTCACACTATGCTACGGATTCATATCACACCGTGGTGTAAGCGAATCTCGAATAAACTTATATCACGTCCCTAGGACAACAAGGATTGTAACCGTGGTGTAAGCAAATGAGCTAATATTAAGTCTCTAAAATAACAGGGATTGTAAGCAGAAATAGACAGCGCTGGTAGTCTACCTAAAGGGGTACAAACGCTTTGCCTAATCAGACTACATTGCGACACTTCTTTCAGGCGGAATTGTCAAGAATGTTTAAAACTACTAAATGTATTATTCAAATAAATTGTCAAGTTCATTATATTGATATGCTTTTGCAAAAAGATTTTTCAATATAAAATCTCACATATGCCCGTAAAACGTCGTATTAAAGTATTGTCGCATCTCTCAATCAACACTGCATAATATGACAATAATTACACCAGAAACACCTCAAATATACAAATTACACGCCGTGTAATCATAAAAAATAATAATTGTGTTTAACACGTCGTGCGGTGTAATTGCGGCGGGCGCTGGGTGTGGTCAGGGTATTTATTAAAATCTCTTCATTCTCCAACAAAAACCTCACGTTACCTCCACTTTGAGAGAAAACTTATTATTCATACTTGATGATTTGATAACTTTCACGTTTTATGATTATTTAATAATGGAAAGTTGCCGGCCCTTCTGTTATACCCAAAATCTATTATAATTAATAATTTTGTTACACAATGCTTTTGCGCAATGCCCGACCTACTAGGGGCTAAGTGCGAAAAAGGAGCCCTCAACATAGAACACAATGTTTTAACGCCAAATATTATAATATATTTTTTGTACAATTTTATAAACATGTGTTAAATAAATGATTTTAAGTGATCATTCTTAAAATCAAATTTCTCCTCACGTTATTAAAAACCTATTAATAACTGCTATTGAAGGTTGCTATCCATATTTAATATAAGTATCCTTTATGGATAAGATATACATTGTTTTAAGTATTACCTTCTACCTACCCTTTTCCACTCCAATATAGAGTTAACGATACGTATTTTTGCAGAATGTTGGAGAAAGGATTCTACTTAGCATTTACTATTTACGCCTTTTGACATTAACTCTATATTGAAGCATTATAAAATGTAATTATTTGGGTCTGTATAGTCAATCGTACTTACCAAGTTATATGTTTTTATATTGGTTCCGTAAGTTTGGTGTTTAGTAGAATTCTTTCATTGTAAACGCATTTTTCATCATCATCATCAGCTAAATAAAGTCCACTGGTGAACATATTTCTCCCTAAAGATTACCAGACAAACCTGTTTTTTCCAACTTTCTCTTCATTTTATATAAATTTGTGATAATTAAAATCAGCAAGGCTTTAGAAACACGCAATGGCCGCCCATCGTAATCAGGTAGGGCCACATTCTTCAGCCCTGGCAGAATTTGCATTCACTATATGACAATGATAAAGTTTAATATAGATACATATTGATATGAAATTGCGAAGTACTAGCTTGTATTTACTAAGAATAATACTATTTTTATAAGGGCAAAGTGCACTGCACCTGATGGTAAATGGAATGGGGTCCAATAGAATGTTGACTGACGAGACATGATTACCTCGACAGTCGACACAGTATACCGGCATGTTGGAACCGGATATACACAGGGTGATCCCAGAACGCGGCACACTTACGTGGGCTACTATGGCGGGTTTTAACATCTGTGAACGGTGGTCGCTATCCGGGCGGATATAAAATATATCCTACCACCAGTAAATGATGGTTAAAAACACATTCCATGATAAATAGCGTCTCCGTATTTATAGAAAGAGTAAATAGGATCGATGAAAACCCGACAAAGACATATTTGCAATTCATCTTCTGGGTGTGATGTCTCCATTATATTTTTGTTCTAAATCACATAGCTGCAAAAGCACACACACACACACATCATCACGCATTTATCCCCGAAGGGTTATGCAGAGTCGTAACCAGGACACTCAATTATCCCCAAGTGTTTCCGTCCCGTGATGTGATAGGGGGCTCCATCGCCATATCGGGCACAAATTCCAGACTCCGGGCTAATACTGAGTAAAAAAATCCAAATATCACTTTGTCGAACCCGGAATTCGAACCCAGGTCCTCAGACCGCTGCCGTACCGCGCCTGCAGTACAACTAAACCACCGAGGTAGTCCACAAAAAAGCAATTAACTCATTTATATGTCAGGACAATACTTCCCAAGTCAAAGCAGGCTAGGAAGGTGATTTTAATATCTAGATCAAGGGCGTTAAGATCATCAGATAATCTGATGAGCTTGTACATCTCAAGGTTCTGCTCGTGCCGACGAACGTTGCGCAAGCGCATACAAAACATTCAGGTATCTATAACTCCATTACAATATGCACTAGCATTCATAGTAGAATATATTTGTATCCAAGAAAGATTTGGTCCAAATATTTGTAATTGTCATTTCATACTTTTGAAATATAAGGTGCTTAATGATTTACCAGGTCAAATGAGGGCTTGATTTGTGTCTCTAGTGTATCAAACTTTACTTCTCTCACTATGGAAAGAATTCTAAATTTAAGATATTAAAATGGGTATTATTTTTAAATCGGCTCTTAGTAAATACTTCCGGTGCTTTACCAATATCTACCGCTAAACACCGGCCATGTGCACATATGCAAACAATTATAGACGATTTGGAGGATGTTGTAGCAAAAATATTGAAAATCCATATATATTTGACATTTAACGTCACAGGATCCAAGATCATGCAGTACAGCCTAGTGTCATGCATTTGTAATTCGAAAATAGAAGCAGAAGGTTCATAGTTAGTCACCAGCAGCCGAGTGACTTGGGCATCTCGTAAAAAAAATACTTATCCAACGCTCACCAACAAACATCCGACATAACCTCGCGTTCGAAAATCGAAAATAGAGTAATTAATAATTCGCTGAGTTTACGTGCAAAAAGCGCGGAGCCGCCGAGCGCGACCGGCCGGTTCCGAACGTGTCGCGGCGAAAAAACCGCCGATACGCCGATACGGGTTGGGGGAAAAAATTAACAACGGTACACTTACGAACAGTGTTGCAAGAGCGTTGCGTAGGGGAAGTTGTGCTCGGATGGCACTGTACTACATTACTTTTATTTGTATAGACGGGAACTACTTTGGGGCATTTTAGCAGGTAGTATAATATTTTATCTGGGAAAATTAAAAGCCATGGTGTGCAGAAAAACTCCTAGCTTCTTTATTTGAAATAGTAAACATAATTAGAAGTATGAAAATCAATATAAACAAAATAGATTGTGATTGAAATATGCAGTACCCTAATAATCTGCTACCTTGCATAAATATTGCGTTAAGTAATAATTATTATAAACCAATTAATTTTTTGCCAACTCATACAACGAAATCAAATAAGCAAGAGTGCCGAACATATTTCGCGTTGACGGAACAAATATAGTTTAAACACTTTTTGATTAGCTTAAACATGTGTTATTGAGCGATGACCTTAAAATTCTCATGCTTTGGTTGCATAAACGTAATTACGCTGGCCTAAAACAAGCTAGCAAATCGCCAGGACCTTGACTTGATGGTGAGGATAGGATAACTTATCATTGTGTGACCACATCGCAATGTTATAAAATAAGTAATAGTTATCAAGAACGCCATTACCGAATATATACAGATTAAATCGTATTTCAAAACCAACTTTCCAGTCGATGGAGAGATAATAATCATAAGAGTTAAAACCCAGGTTAAAATAACTAAGATATAAATTAATATTAATGAGTTTAACCATAATGAACTAAAGCGCGCAAGATAGCCAAACAGGCTGAAGAATGAACACCGTTTGGTTTTGTCCATTTAGATTAGACTTAGTTGATTTAAGATATGGTGTTCATTATTAACTTTAGATTGCACGGATAGACGATGCCATAGCTCAGATCTATGAAGACGTTATGAACACTAAAGTCCAAAATGTATTAACACAAAGCATCACAGCCTTTTTTCCCTCGTCACATTACGTGCAATATTAATTAATTTCACAAACAATATACATAACAAAACGTTCTCTTCCTCTTACGAACAATCGGACCATTAATTTCATCTTTTATGAAGTCGTGCATTGACAGCTTTGATTGTCACCTAAGGATGACTGGGTTGCGAGTTTACTGTATTGTTGGTATGTTTTTGTATTCGGAAAATTACTTCAATGGAAGGCTGTGGTAATACCAGTTTAAGTTCTGCTAGTGGTGGTACTTTTATAGTGTCTTTACGGTCTATTTTGGCTTCTAATGTAAATAAAGTTGTAGCTATGCGTACTTAGATATACATTATTCCATTTCCCGACGATGCAGCGTCTACTTGTCCAATTTATATCGCTTCAACAGTTTTACGAGCATCATCTTTGGTTAAAGAATTTGCTGTGTACTACGTTGTTACTACCACAAACAAATACTTAAGTATATTTACAAATCATTAGTAAGTCACCAGTTGGTTTATTTAATCAAGCGCAACATCAAAAGGAGTTGATATAACAAGTCAATATTTCAGACCCAATCAAGGCTCCCACTTACCTCATAATTCATTTCACAAGTCGCGTGGATGGAGAAAGTAACGTAATGTAGGCTATGCCGACCTGTTACCGACACTGACTTTTAATTGGCATTGATAAAAACTCAAGTTACGGTTAAAGGTAAAAGGTACGCATGCGGCGAGCCTTTCTGCAAGGCTCCTTGGAATTTCTGTTTGTATGTTCGGCGAAAGCATGCTTCGAGATCTTTTAAACTTCTTGTAAGCAGATTTTTGATTTTAAAGAATAAAATTAATCTAGAACCACCAGTGTGTTTGTGTATGTTAATATGTTTAAGCAATTACGTTTTTCTCTTGCCCTTATGCCACGTGAGGTCGACGTTGTTTTATGCAATATTCTCGCACATGTTGTTGATATGTTTTATTTATCTTTTCTGCGATCACTATGTTTATGAAGTAACACGGACTTTGTTTACGTGTTGTCCAGGTGTAAAATTGATTCTTTTTAAAAATACGAAATCAAACGACCTTTTCGAAATGTTTACTTTTTAATTATTCGAATATAGAAATATAAAAATTCAATGTTTCGTATTCTCTTTTTAAAATATTCAAATATCGAAATACAAAAATTCCATTAAGTGTGGTTGCTCCAACAGTACTCGCCTTATCGGTGCCACGGGACCCGCCCGCACCATTCATGCGCGTCTGTGTGTGTAACCTGCTCGCTAAGGTCTAGGTATCATTGTTTGGTGCCTACGTTAAACACTAACGTTGGAAATCTGTGTCGATTTTCGTTCACGTTAAAAGATTTCCTTTGTTTTTGTGACTTTGCTTATTAATTACATTTATGTAGATTGTTCATTTTATAATGTAGTTCTCAATGCTTCTCAATGCATGAGTTTACTTTTATTGCAACGTAAGTAATATTTTTAAGTAATTAAGCAGTCAGATACTATTTATAACGTTTTACATTTTGCTAATTTCTGACAATTCTTACACGTTTTTATAATAATCTAATATCAAGTTTTTGGCAATTCTAATATCTTTGTATTTTCGTTGTGACCTTGCCAGATTTAACTGACGGATAATAAAAACAATCCGAAATGCATTCTATACAAAATCGATTAGTTGAAGGAAGCCATAGAAAACACATATCAATCACACAAGAGGAAACACAGCATGTCAAGTAACATGAATAATTATTGTAAAACTGCGCAAAAATATATTTGTATTTTTTCCTTATGTTTGTACGTAATCTAATTTATGGTGTTACTGCGTTACTATGTAGTTATAAATATAATCTTATAGGTGATGAGGATATTTTGCACCTTATTTTTTGCAAAAATGGTGTATACGAAGATATATTAAAGTAAATGATTACATGCATGCAGTTATAATAATGCGATCTTGAGATCATTGAGTCATCTCTAAAATCTCTTCGGGTTTTGACATTTTATATATATTTAATGTTCTTTGACTTTGAGGTCTGTTTACGTCTGTATCAAATAGCAAAGTTAAAATCAACTGAAATTCAAATATGATAAAGATCATTTTTCCATTACTGCAACGATAGAAGCGGATAATCCAACTCTTAAGAGCATCTCACAAGACATGAGAACCAACCATAAATCAGGAAATTTTAGCTAGTCAAAGAAACTTATTCATCCGCTCAAAGACTTCACGGTTTATATACCACGCTGCTATCTCGGTGGCGTAGTTGAATTGCATGCTCAGTATAACTACGGCTGAGGTCTAGGGTTCGAATCCCGTTCGGACAAAGTGATATTGGGATTCTCTACTCAGTGACATCTGGAATTTGTGCTCGTTATGGCGATATTCTCGCCCCCATCACATCTTAGGACGAAATACACTGTGAGATAAAAGGCGTTACTAAAATTTGCTTTAAACCTAAATACACTGTGAGTGCACTAGCTGCCTGTCTCTCCTTCAGGCAGAATAAAGGGGATTTATTTATTTATTTTAAAGACAAATAGTTTTAATTACATTAAATCAATTGAACCTTACAAATTACTAACAACATTTTAAATGCATTACCTTTAGTTGCCACGGCGTGCATTGATATGTTGTAAAAACAATTATAAAATAAGTAACGTTAACAATCATAAAATTAAAGAACAAAAATTTAAAACAAATAAACCAAATTTGTTGACTATCAAGTCGATATCTTTGACTAGAAAGTTTTCAACCAAAAACGTTATAATATATTTACCACAGTATATATAACAATGGATAACCGCTCCCGTGCGGCCGGGTCGCATGCCGCGCAAGTGAAGTTTTTATTGAACTATGCACATAAATATGTGTGTTAAACGAGTTATAAAAGGAAAAAATGTCTCCAATACTAGAAACCCGCATTCGTACACACGTGGCTCGCATTGTATGCGTGTGTGTCCGTTTTTGTGCGGCACGATTTTTGTTCTTTGTGGGTGAATGGGTACATACGGCATTAAAACATGGCTGCTTTATGACATTTTTTAATGAAATCCATTATTATATACTAATTTATTCGTGTTTGCTCTTGAACGCCCAAGCTCTGGATAAGCTCCTTTAGCACTCAGAAGTAACTTCAAGAGTCAGGAAGAGAAGTAAGTCAGAAGCTTCCATTAGTCAATGAATTTTCAAAATTTGTTAAGTAGTTTTATAATATCATTCAATTTCATCTCCTGTTTTAACCTCTAAGATCAACATAAAAAAATCCCTTCTCGCTCACTCCACGTCATTAAAAAGCATTTAAGGTAAAATTTCATTTTTCTAAACCTTACAGCTTTGACTAAGCGTTGATTGATCATAAAATAAAATAATAAAAATAAAATACTTTATTTATCACGTAGGCGAACAAAGTTGCACTTATGATACGTCAAAACAAAGAATAAGAATAATTATTATTTCTAAACAACTATTAAAAATCACTTATATAACTATGGAGATTTTAAATTAGGGATAAAGTTTATACAAAAGACAAGGTACAAACCGAAGTAACCAGCTCGGGCTAGCAAGTAGGGGGATCAGTTAATTTCTTCTTTTATCTAGATTTCATGTATAATAATCAACAAATCTAATAAATAAAGCAGGTAGTGAAACATTTGAATATTCACACGTTTTAATTCATATGTATTTTAATTTGTCAATCTGTTTTCACATTGTCAAAATTATGTATTGGCGTGAGACATTAGACTTTACCGATTTCAGACAGAACGTAAAAACCTGAAGTTTTTTTTTTTAAATATACTTTCTACATGTGTTTAAACATGTTGCCTGTTATTGGTGAATACTAGAGACAAAGTCACCATACATTGTATATACTTAATTATTTTAAAGATAATGTTACCACACCCTTCTATATTTTTTCTGGGAAACAATAAATTATTTTCATTCCATGTATGCATTTTTATGAAGTAACAAGGATACCGGTACTAAATATGGCATGTAGATACATTTTATCTTAAATATTTATAGTATGCATTCTTGCATATAAAATAGATACGTATGCACTTATAGCTATGAATATTAACAGGTCAATTGAAGATATAGTTTTTTGATGTTCATTTTTGTATTCAGCAATGGTTAGGACATAACACAACTTTGACAACGACAATACAAATTCATCGTAAAAATAATTAAATAAAGTCGTAAATCAACTATCATTATTTTATGGACACGCGCCACGCGCGGCGTTCCCGCTGACCAGTTTATAAAGACACCTCATTAATATTAACTATTTATCGCTTTGACCATATTAGTGGGCGATGACGTCGCCACCACGGCTCAACTCGTACTGGTTAATGAATTAAGTTTTTATACCAACTTCAGTTGAAGTGAAATCTATAAAAATACCACAAAAATACATATATTGTGTATTAACACGTTAACTGGCTGAAAATGGTAATATCCAAATAAATGGTGCGAAAGAACATAAATGAAAAGAGTTGATACGGGAAAAACGTCCTTAACATTTACGGTTAAGGGTGGTTTTCCGAATCCAATTATTGTAGTTACGGCACCTTTGTTACCAAACTTGATTGTTTTGACGTGTTAGGTTATTACAGCTAACCTTTCACTAATAATAGTTATAACTTTTAAATGAAAACGTTTTATATTGATCAAAGGACAGAAATGCGTCTGAAAATCGGCAAACAGAGGCATATTAATTTTGACTATCTTCACTACACTTAATATGATCTGAGTGCGAATCAATGAGTGACCAATCATTTCGAGTAATATTATTCTAATAAATTAAACATAATATATAAATAATTCGACTATACAGATATATAATATGGGAGTGGAGCGGACTGCCGAGACGAATGTCCGCAGGTTCAAAACCTCTGCCTTTTCAAAAGTTTTGTATGTATTCTTGTGTATAATCGCTTGCTTTAACAGCGAAGAAAAAGACTGCGAAGAAACACAAATACCTGAGAAGTTCATTAAAAAATATTTCGAAAGTATGAGAAGTCCGCCAAACCGCACAAGGCCAACGTGGTGGACTAAAGCCTACACCCTCTCAGAAGTAAATGAGGACTGTGCCCAGCCTTAATATTATTAGTATATCATTACAGTCTTTGGTTCTTAATAAATCATTTGAAATATACGACACTCAACAGTCGAGTGTCATTTCACTAATCTAAATTTCAATAAATCCCATCCGGGAACGGACATTCAATTGCGTGTTAGCTGATCTAGCTATACAGCGTATAGTACGATGGCAGTTCGCGTAATGACGTTTTTATGTACCGCGTATGTAATAACATTATAGATGGTTAATCATCGCCGTGTGCGGGCCTCATAACACCACCTTTTTTCACTACACCCCTGCCAGGACATAGGAAAAATGAACGCTTTTTATCATAAATAGATTATATTCTCACGGTTCGAAAATGAAAGTCGCGTTTATGAACATAGAAATCTTCTGACGTGTAGAAAATGTTTTTAAGTAAACGATTTATTTTGTAACCGGCTGTACGGTTCTAATACCTTGGCTCGTTTATCAACTTTATAATCTATAAATGTTTTTAAATCAAAACTACACGCGCTCGTGAACATTCCGAAATCAAAAGTTCAAATTTGAAATTGGAACAAATCTCAGTGGCGGTGCGCTAGCGGGTCCATAAGTAGGAAGTCCCGATTAACCCGTAATATGCTCAAGTGACGTTTGCTTGTTGTTAAACGTCGACCATGTCACCGTGACCTCTGGCCCCGCTCCATGCCCATACACGCACAGACGCGGAAGGGGAGCGGGGGTGTGCGATCGGGGTTCAAGATACATTGGTGGGTATATTGGCTCGATTGGCCCACCGGATGCTTGCTCAAGACGGTTGCCGTGTCGCCTGTAGTTGTAGGTTAGTACTATGTAACCCACTGTACTCGTAGTGTATGAGCTATAATGAGAACAAATGATAACGTCCTTATTTGAATTTTACTAATTGTCCGAGAAGATTCTGTTTCTGTGTGAAACTGTTTTATTACCAAGTAAAAAAGTATGCGATTATATGTTTCTTACAAATGTCTAAAATTAATTATGATTACGGAAATCCCCTATCTATGTGAAATCGCGAGGATTAGAATTCACACGTCGTGTTTGTTTGTTCCAATTAATATATTTTAGACTTATGTTCACAGTCATTATTTATTTATATATAAACACTAAGGATCTAAGAAGCGGCGATAGCGTAGTTGGTTGTGGAATGGACTGCCGAGACGAATGTCCGCAGGTTCAAAACCCAAGAGCACACACCTATGACTTTTCTAAAAAATTATGTATTCTTTGTGAATTATCGCTTGCTTTAACGGTGAAAGAAAACATCGTGAGGAAACCTGCATACCTGAGAAATTCTTTATAGGAATTTTCGAAGGTGTGTGAAGTCTACCAATCCGCACTAGGCCAGCGTGGTGGACTAAGGCCTAATCCCTCTCAGTAGTAGAAGAGGCCCGTGGTCAGCAGTGGGACAGCATATAATACAGGGCTGATATTATTTTTATTATTATATTATACTAAGGATCTTAATTTTATAAACATATTGCCTCTATATTACTTATTAACATATATTAAATCGAATTTCGAAAGTAATAAAACTAGACATCACTCAAAAACGTAATACAAACAAAAAAATCATTGACCGACAAAATAAAAAATATATTGAACAAGTTAAAAATGTTTACTTTTTAAATAAAACCCACATTTCATGAGGTCGCGCAAATGTCGGCCTCAAGCAAAAAGTTCAACTCATTTTGACATTTACGTTTCGACGCAAAAATTATTGAAAGAAAAAACAAACAAATATGGTTCCGAATATAAATAATATTGAGTTTGTTAGTTAACGTTTTGTTTGTATTTAAAGGGAATTATCGATTTTAATCATCATCATCAGATGATGATGATGATTAAAATGTTTAGATAAACAGATGCCTCATCCAAAGATTTCCACCCCAACCATTTACCTACATCTAGTACAAAGTGGTACAAAGGTGGCAAAGATTGTCTATGACGTGAAGTCACGTCATAGACAATCTTTGCCAGATTATCTATTCAGTAAGTGTTCGAATTTTGAAAATTCTTGCTTGCGTTCTTCCTCACATTTCAGCAAAATCAAACAAATTAAACCATCTAATTACTTATAATAACAACCGTAAAATAGTTAACATTAAATTTTCAAAATAATCTCATGCCTACAAACGTAGCTCAGATAAGCCAAAAACTAAATGGTAAAGTCGATATGTATATATTTATACACATACTTACACCTACATCAAACATTTCGTGCATTAAAGATTGTCCAACATAATTCCATCCTATGATTTGAAAATGGAGTCTATAGATGGCATATCAACTGATTTCTAACTTGAGCAACTCACTTTCAAACAAAAACCATCAAATTGAGAACTTAGTTACTACTTAGTATACCAACAAAGCGATATAATAAGCCCACATTATTGTGCAATACATCTCAAGTGTTGGTTCCAATTACTCTGGTCGATTTGTTTTGGTGTTATAAATCATCTATGAGCACCTGTGTTATTGTGCCCCTTCATCGACTAATGCGTGGATGTGGCAAGATACAATAGTTCCAGATCAAAGAGCGGGTTGAAATTTCTGAAGATTGGTATTTAATTCGTTCTTTTTATGCTGTTTCAAATCAATTTAACGGATCATTATTATATTTATTGTAACGAAGACTAACAGCTTTGACTAATTAAAGAGTAACAACGTTGTAGTTAAACAGAGAGCCAATGACAATTCTTCATTTACAGACATTGGTTAAAATATAAATATGTAACCAAAAAGCTACAATGTTTGCTACAATGCAATGCATGATTCGGATTTAACGACCAGTTAGTATTACTGTATAAATCAATATTGTATCAACCATGACATGATTAAACTATGTCGCTTCAATCTTCGACTATTGTCAAAACTTTATCATAATACTATCATCTCAAATGGTCAAAGCGATAACAAAGTTGAGTGTGGTACGGACTGCCGATACAAATATCTGCAGGTTCAAATCTCAACGGCACACACCTCTGACTTTTGTAACATTATGTGTGTATTTTTTGTGAATTATCGCTTGCTCTAACGATAATGATTACATCGAGGAAACCTGCATACCTAAGAATTTTAAGGGGAATTTTAAGGATGTGACAAGTCTACCAATTAGCACTAGGCCAGCATGGTGTACTAAGACCTAATCCAAATTGTAATAGGAGCACTAAAGCCGCAACTAAAAAAGCCGTATCACCTAATCCTAATTGTAACAAGAGCCGCAACTAAAAAAGCCGTATCTAACACTAGCTTCGTATATCTTTGTCCACCGTCAAACTATCCAAGGTTACAAATGATCGAGCTCACTGTTAATTAACTGCTAATGACGTAACTAACAAAAACGACATCAACATTTCTATCAATCATTGTGTATTTGAAAAAACTGCTCTACGTTACCTTTGTGAGGGGACAAGGGATTTGACGCGCGGGTTCCGTCTTGTTTTAGAGGTTTGTCTGATAGGTTAGATGGCAATGTATCTTTAGAAACTTTACATTAAGTCTGATTTAGACGGATCTAGCAATAATATTTTTTTTGAGTATCTGTCGCGGATTACAATTGCCATGCGCACGTTTAGACGGGGTTTATTTTAAAGCAATAATTGCGTACGTTTATTGTTAGCATTAAGTGAGGCTTTAAGAATTTGGAACTTCTACCATCAGGTCGTGAAGTAAGGGTACAAACCAAGCAAATCACGAGCGAACTAAGCATGTCGTTTCCGACCGAGAGCTTATTCGCTTGCCTTCGAATCGTTCACATGTTCGTTGTCGTTCGTTTGTAGAATTCGCTCTCGTTCGAGCCTGTACCAACTAAAAAGGCCTAAGTAGGTATCTGGTAAGTCTGTCTATATTACTACGGTTTAGTATATTTCCACCATCAGCCATGTGCACTGCTGTAGTTAAAGGATGTTGTAGCTAGTAATTACTGGGCGATATTAGACTGATCTAAAGGCGTATGTATGTACACAAGGTTTTTACCTTACATTTTTGATGCGCGCTCATAAGTAGAGCAGATCCCTACTACATCGCGTTTGAATTCCATTTAAAGCGGGTTTTCGCCTCGTCAAAAAGTCTTAAGTTGACAAATACCAAGCACAGGACAATACCATAACGTATTTTATATTCCATAGTCCGTGGTTTTACTATTTTAGTAAATCATGGTTCTTACCACTATGCCATATGCTCATCATTCAGTTCTAAAAAATCGTTGACGTCAGTTCATATTTAATGCTATTACATCGAGGTATTGACGTCACACGGATGGCAGGTCAAAAAACTAACAAGACCAAAGTGTGACGTTGTAAATTCTTAATTGATAGAATGTCACGAATGTTTTAAATACTAAACTTACTTTAGCCAGACGCTAGATTTATAATACGTATAACTAGAATTCAGAATATCATGCTAAAATAAATAATCTTAATTTGTACTACATTACTTAAAATGGAAAATGTTCGTGAACATGTTTGTTAAAAGTAAACGCAGACATCGCTGAACGGGTTTTGAATAAAATTTGACGTACAAGTAGACCATATCCAGGAATGAAAAGGCTACTGTTCTTACGGAAAATTAGGTATAGTTATTTTTATACTCGGTAAATGTATTTTACGCAAAAAAGACTAATTAACATAAACCTTAATAGGAAGAAAGTCCATCTAAGCCAAAAAGGATCAGTCCACAATTTCCCCTTGAAATTATTATCGTCCGTTTTTATAACTTCCCGCGGAACCCTAGCTGTGTACCCATTCATAACCCGAAATTTGAATATCGCAGGGTCAGGGCTTTTGTTGTTTTTAACAAGTTTTTTTTTTTTATTTCGTCAGGCGAAAGTGTCTCGCGAACACGCATTTTAATTGCAGGTTATAAAAAGGTCGCATTACGTGCCGTTTCCGAGAATATTGCTGTTTTTTCCGGGGTCTATGGTAGTAAGGAAGTTAAGTTTACTCAAATTTGAATTTGGAATATCGTAACAAACGAAAGAGTTTCTAATAATGCGAAGTCGAATAATATCAGATTATCTATTTAAATGTACTACTATAATACTATTCCTATAATAATGACTAGAATTATAAGTATAATTATTTAATGAAATACGTAGTTGTTACGTATACGGTTAAACGTATAAGTAGACATCGCATCATGCTGACTCAGCTAAAAGTTTCTAAGAACGAAAAATTACCATAAAAATATGGACAAACCCACTGCCACGCACTAGTTAACAAATCTTATATAAAACTTATATTAAAATTAAAATAACAACGAAATCAAAATACGTCGGCGTCTTTGTGTCGAAATCGCGTTACTTACAATAATGTGTTTGCCGGTCACAATTTCATTTTCAACCTTACTGTCATCAGTATAGAGTCTGTATAATAAATTTCAGGAGATGAGTGAAGATTGTGATTTTGTCAGTCCGTCTGGTTTTTTAGGAACCGGAAACGTCAGAATGTTAGTGTTTGAACGTTCGCGTGATGCGCCAGAGACTACGAAACTGTTATTCTTTTTTATTCGCGTATCCTCTATGGTTTTAGTTTTTTTTATTTTCCTCATTCGTCACTGATTTCTGCTGTAGGTGTTGTCAGATTGCTTTTATGTGGCAATGTTTTTTTAGTCTTTCATTTCCACATGTAATATCCGAATATTAATGAAAAAAAGCGTGTTAAAACATAAAAGGTATACTTAAAAGAATATATTATTAATATGTTACTTTTAGCTGTCATTTGCCGACTGAAAAATTACAAATAACGATTTCACAATAACATTTTTACGATGTATATTTTGCACATTATTTATTGTTAAAACGAGCTTAGAATGTAAAATATTACGTCACTAATATATTATATATCGATTATCGATATAGCTATCAAAGCAACGAAACAATATGACCATGGTTCTGGTCTCACAAGCTCATCAAGCTCTTTTTCTTTCCACTACTTCAATCATTTTGGTACTCCGCTTCAGTTCTCCCGAGCGATTGTAATAATGATACAAGCAACATTTTTGACATTGAAGTGATCATATATGATGAAAAAGTAACCTACTTATTCCTTTGAATCATGTTCATCGTCTACTCATTATTAAACCGCAATAAACTTACCATCAGGTTTAATCAACATTATAATCCAAAGAAAATTTACTTTTATACAGGTTCAAATGACAACTTCCATGAAGAAGCACTTTTTGTAATCATAAGTTTATTTTTTTCGTGCAGAAATGAAATAACAGTACCATAGACAATCTCACGATAGTGAAGTCATAACGCTTGTTCACCGAGCGTGGTTACCGAACGATGACGTCACGGTCCCGTGCCCTCGTACAGCCGCCCACTATAAATTTACCCCCCATTTCCATCCACTCAAACAAATTAGTGCAAGCTGTATGCACTCCGGTAGGTCAATGTAAAATGGGCATAGGTCAACGATTTCGAGCTCTCTTCAAATTTGAATGTTTTTTAAATTGCCTTTTTATTGGACTAGAATTTATGATGGCCAGTGTTTTCGAACATGCAGTAGAAAAAGTTTACAGCGTAAGTATGAATATACTAACCGCCATTTTGATAGAGTTAGTAATCCCGCCAAAACTTATAAATCATAATCATTTACCTACGTTCCTATGTTGATTAAAATTTGAAATAAGAAAATTGCCTTTGGATTCAAAGGGGCATAAAAACCCTTCAAAGTGACTCATTTATTGGATTGCGTTTTGCGAATCGTCTTCGAGTATATCCAGTTACTTTGTAGGCGGACATTGAAATTGCGATTAATGAGTGTCACTCCTTTTTGATTGTAATTGTTTTAGGCCTCACTATCTGGTCGTCTTGATCATTGATCGAAATATACATTCATGAGGCTACCAAATATTTTCTGACTTCAATCCAAACTGCACGATCAATCTGACATGACCACGAACTGAACTGACGCTAGATTGACGAGACGAAGCATGACATCACTCAGATGACAGTACGAATCCCCATGTTGGATACGAAATAATTTGGTTATAAATATACGAAGGTTGGGTGGCGATATTAATTACACTATGAATAATTACATAAATATCGTATTAATGTTGTCGCCCACATTACGATCGAGCAGTATCTTAATTTTATACTTCATTAATAAACTTTGTATCGTAATATAGATGGAAAATTACATTTTTTCTCCACCCGTATTAGTTAGGTACCTAATGGTCTAGAGTTTACTTTATTAATGATAGCGGTACCTCTATACTTTGGTATCTAATAATATGATCGGCTGACGTATGACGGTTACTTATATTAATTTAAATTTAATTTTATGGGTATTGCCAATATTCTATTTGATAGAAAGACACTCATAGTTTAATATTAATCATTTGTTTCGATATATATACAAGATGACAAATAGTACCCATTTCATAGTGGAATTCCCTAGGTCTTTAATTCTGTTTTTTTTGTATCTAACAATGTGATTTGTTGTTTCAGGTATGTAAAAGTCGCCTTGTCACGAGATAAGCAGTATTATGTTTAGTGGTAAGCGAATACATTGTTTAAAGTCCTTGGATTAAAATCTATTTTGGCATAGTTTAGATTTACGTATCATTGAAACAACGCGATTTTTTTACCGTATTATGCTATACGCAAAGCGCACTCCCATACAGCCTTGAATAAGACTTCTATATAATATGTGGATATATAAATTTTAAATGATTATTTCGCCATATTTTCCCACTATTACGGCGGTGTAGTTAATAGACAAAATGGCGGCGTCACGGACGACACACGCGATAATAGATGTTTTATCTTAAGTGTGGCATCGGCCTTAGCCGCATCCGCAGCGAACTTGGCCTTACGTTAGAAATTGTTTTTTATAAATGATTGTTTTAACATTAAATCTTAAATGTGAACGCGGCCGTATACAGGGTATTGTGTTTTATTATCGTGCTTTGTAATCAAACATATCAGTCATTTAATGTTTAAAAATATTAATTAACAAAAAAATATATAATACTTGAAATATTAGGTGGGATAAATTATAATGATGAAAAAATAAAAAACGTTTATGGTTGAACGTTAAAAAAATCAACTATAATCACATGCATGAAGTAGGAGCATAGATAACATTTATTTTTAATCTTTATTGCGAACTAAAAAGGATGTTTGTAAAAGTCAAGTTTCTTTTTTCAAATGTATTTTTTCTTTATATATAGCGGTTTTTTTTTACGTAAAACGTCATCCCAGTGACCGGTGGTTCACACCTGCGGTCGCTAATAACTGCACCAATTAACATGGACTCCGAGTAGTAGGAATGTGTTAGACAGAACACTTTAATATAGTTATAACTGCATTACTTCGAGGGATTTAATTAGTAGGTAAACACTTTAGTGTTGGAATTTGTATTACTAACGGCAAATATTACTTTTTATATGCATATTTAAAAAAAGAACAAAACGATATCGACTTCCTTTTCATTGTAACTTATTTTGTGATTCGAAATTCAAAACTAAATACGCATTTAAAACTGGCTGTTACAAAAGTAAGAAATAAAAGAAATTGACCTGCACTTCACAATATTAAAAACATTATCATAGCCAATTTGAATAACATGATTGTTTGTTGAATGTATCATACATTTTTCTTGAATGCATTCGCATGTAACTATAAATCATTGGAGATAGTGAAAAGTTGACGTGTGTAGTAGCAATTCATGTAAATGTCGCCAGCTGAGTGCAAATCGCGCCTTTTTACACATCTATACTTTTATACAAATAATAAACTGTCATATAAATTGTCCGGACGTAAAAATATAATAAAAATATAATTCTAGGCTATGTCGCTGTCATTCTTGCTTGTCATAATAATGTGTAAAACATGAAAGTATGGAAATAACCAAGTTTATAGGGAAAACAATTTGTCCAAAAAAGGTATATTAAAATGTATTTTCAAAGTGTCTCTTTGACAGATTATTGACTTATGTAGTCTGTAGTATTATTAACCAAATAATTGTCAGGCCAGAAATAATATTCTATGTGTTATAATCAAAATTAAGACCTATAATAATGGAAATATTTTCCTATTTAATAATTTTCCTATTTAATAGGAAAATATTTTCCATATTTTCAAATTAACTTAATTCGACATCGCAAATTATTAAACTTTAAAAATCTATTTTAATTTTTAATTAGAAACAATATGTAGGTACCTAATTTATTATTGACTTTTTTCAGTAACCGTACTACTTTTTTTAGTATCTTTAGGCACTACTTTAATAGTCACGAACCTCCAAATATAATACAATGTAAGGCTGGAATGTTATCCGCCAGCTGTTTTAGTACGAGAGCAGGGGAATGGAAATTATGTAGTTCCTGAGCATACTCGAAAATCCTGCAATTAGTGTAATTGCACTCACAATATGCTCTCGGTTTGCGAAATAAACTCAAATTAATTGCAGACACATTTCTCTGAAAGTGAGTGTTTTGGACCATTAAATATTATGTAATTCAGGTTTACAGTACCTATTTAAATCTGGGATAATTTTGTTAAAAAGTTGTGTACCAACTTTAATGTCTTAGCAAATTTGTTTAAAGATTTTTTTCAATTATATAATGTTAATAGAAGGTTTATAGAAAAAGATTTAATAGTTTAGTTTTAAAGTAACTTAACTCCTATTCATTCTTTACTTTTATAAAAAACTAATTTTAGTCATTAATTATTACATTTCCAACCGCCCCTGTCTGTATTTTCGTAGGTTGTGTACATTGAGTATTTATTTTTACAAGCCCGCCTGTCGATGGCCGCACATATGTCGCCCGGACTCGAACCCTGAGCGCTTTATTATGGGATTTTAATGAGCGCCACGCCGGTGGCTTACGGTGGCTGTCGCACTCACAGTTTTACGACCTACAAGGAAGTGCATTTGCTAATACTTTCATTTTTAATCTATCATAGTTTTATTCGTTACAAATATAATTACTTTTTTATCGTCTATGGAATACGAATCATTTGAAAATTTGTATTTAGAACATGAATATATTTTTTTCTTTATCGTTATGGAATACGAATCTTTTAAATATTTGTATTTAGAACGTTAATATATAAATTTAAGAAAACATTTTTATAATTATCACAACGCAACACGCTACAAGACATTACGATAAATAAAAAGGACATAACAATTTATAAAAAAAGATAATAAAATATATTAAATAACGCTTTAATAATGTATAACGTTACATCACCACGTTATTATAGGGAATTACAATAATTGCTAAACAAAAAATAACATGAATACAATGAGAATAAACGCGTGTTTTCCAAGCCCTTTCTATTTGATGTATTTATATTGCTTGCAAGACTAATGTCAGTAACATTAAAAACAATTTCAGGATATAATAAACTAGAGAAGAAATGCAAGCCGCATATTTAAAAATACTTTAAAACCATTTTTATGAGCATTGGATGGCTTCGAAATTACCCTAATCTAGTTAGATTATCTTCCGAGCTAAGGGTAACGAGGAAATTCTATAGATTATCCGGTATTAAAAGCCAGCGTCAAAATATTTATGTGGAATAAAACAGCACCGGTCTAGCATTTGTTAAGTTGGCGTTTGTTAGAAAAATCGTCTTTGTTATAAAAATGTAGTAATAACATGTACTTAGTAGCACAATATTTGGAAAATTAGTAGCA
>NC_051132.1:15547365-15587466 GCF_014839805.1 Manduca sexta
GTTTCAGCTCTTTATTGTAAAGGAGTCTTTATATAACTTATGGTTTTATTATAAAAGTATATTTCTTTTAAATAATTTATGTATATTTTTAGATAAATAGTCAAATAAAATCATTAAGCAAATAGTGCCTAAAATAAGCCTTTTTTTATAAGCATATGATATTTTTATAAGAAAATTTTAAAAATCTTATGCTTATAAGGCACTATTTTCTTTAATGATGTCATAATATACATACTATCTTATAATTATAATCAAAATTTATAAAGACTTAAATACCCTCTTAATCTCAATCAGAACTCTACAAAAAAAAATTAACACGAAGATTAGATATCAAATAACTTATATTACAATAAATGTATTAATACCAGATCTTACTAAATACCAATACAGCTAAAATATATAAGTACAATGAATGAAATTGTTCAGGAAACGTATGTGCCTACTTACCATTGGCTATTGTTTTCCCACTGCTGTGGAACTATCTATAGATAGAAAGACAAAGCTCTTAGTAGTAGACTTGATACTAAATAATCGTTAGATTTTTATTATTGCTTTGAATGAAGAGACGAGCTTGCCGTTCGATATACGATCGCCCATAAATAGTACAAACACCATCCAACACCTTGAATTACAAAGTATTGTTTGGTATTCTACTGCGCTCGCCATCCTGAGATATCTCAATATTAAGTCTTATTATGTCCAGTAGGTATACTGGCTACAATGTCCTGTAAACCGGAACACAACAGTGACCACAGCGGCAGAAAAAGACATAGCAGTGGTAGCTACCCAGGCGAATTCTCAAATAATAGATAACTACAACCAATAAAAAGATAAAACCTAAGATTACAATATACCCAATTATGTTTGGAATCTCATATGAAGTAATTTGTACTGACATGCTTCGCTGGTTTAATGACTGCATGCTTGGGGTCTGGTTTGATTCGGGCGAACCAAAAATTATGTTTAAAGATTCCATGAAACCCACCCAAGTTGTCAGGGAGTCAGCTATGTCAAAGGCTTGCCTATCACATGGAACATATATAACACTGGGTGAAGTTTTGGCGAAACAATTGCGCTTCTATATATCCTCTCTAGCAAATGGTGGTAGTATATACTTTATATCCCCGTGATAGCGACCACCGTACACAAGTTATTAAAACCCGCCATAGTAGCCTACGTAAGTGTATCGCATTCCGGGATCAGCCTGTGTTTATCCGGTTCCGACACAATTGTGTCGACTGCAGAGGGGTAATCATCTCTTGTCAGTCGACTGAACTTACCATCAGGTCAGTGGGGTCACCTTGCAGCGCACGTATAAAAAAAACTTAACCTGTATACAAGTACTGCTTGGCACTACACTCCAGTCATCACCCTGAGGCAAAAGAAGTCTCATAATGCCAAGTAATTGTAAAAAAATGCCCTACAAATCGGAACACTTAACAGTACTAGCATAATCTTTCTCACTTCCGACCAAAAACTGGAATTGGTCCTCTCATCTGTCCCGGATACTCCCTTGCGTTCCACCTAATATTCCGTAGCCTATAGGTGCCCATTCAGAATACCTTAGCCCAATCACCCCGTGTATAATTGTAATACATATTTTTACAGTTTTAACAATAACATTGCGCTACCCATTGATAATCGTGGTTAGATAAAAAGTCCATTAAATTGTCCGCAAAGGCCACACTCGTTGGATAATAGCGCTTGACCAATTGAACTTTTTGTTGAAACAAAGCGGTTTTGTCAATGAGGTTTAAATGTTTCAGTTATTTTAGTAACCTGCAGTTTAAATATAACAATCAACTCTACGAAATGGTAGGTAGAGTTACAACTCATCTAATATACGCATTTTGGTTATCTAAGTAATATAAACAATAATTATTAATATTTGGATGATTACCAAAAGTAAATGCAGCAAATCACTAAACTGATTTTGATGAAATTTGGCAGGCAGATAAACTTTGTTCTAGACTATATATAGGGTGTTTCTCATCTCAGTTAAATACACAGCATGACTTATACAGCAAAAAGTCTGCTACTGGCGAAATCGCGAAGAATATTTTCATTACGTGGTGTCGAACTGGTGGCAAATATTTTTAGTCATTATTAGTAATTACTAAGCCACAGTGAACGTCAAATACCCACACCGCGTCATATTTTACCTGCGATATTTACCGCCTTCATAAATTTGCATTCAATGACCTTTACCAATGTGGATTTTATTCACAAAAAATACAATTTTGTATACAAATGTCGAATAACTTTGTAGCTTAAAATGATACTTTAAATGCAAGTACATAACATTAACCCTTTAAGGAAAGACAAACAACATTACAAATTGATCTTATTAAAACCTTTGTTAATTTAGAACACATATTTATGTATGCAAATATTCTTTCATACATCTTATTCTTATCTTCATTCTTATCCACAAAAGGGTAGATAAAACCATAGTTAGTGAATCCACAGTGCAAGATTTCTTTCCAACCTATCCAATAAGTACGTAGCAGTTCCGAAGAGTATATGTAACTCGATTCCTATCGGCTTTACCTAAGTAAGTTATGTAAAATGTAAGTATCTTTGAAATATTTGCAGACCACATTTTTTCATATTACTTATATTATGTCGGGTTCCCTTTTAGAAAAGTTCACCCTTCACAGCTAGTACATAGGACACTAATTCCAATATCAAGCTACTTATATTACTATATCGGATCGAGAAATTCACACAAATAATTAAATTAACTTCGAATCAAACATAGACCCATTAGCTTTACAAACCAGCCAACCATTACATTAAAATAAAAACTTTTAACCAAAAATTATACCGCCTGCAGAAAACAAAATAACAGTCAAGTCGAGATCCTCCCTACTTTTTTTTGGAGTCCGGTTATTAAACATTTTTAAAATTCTATCTTAAGACACGTCCCTATATATGCACTCTCATGTGTACGCAGCATAATACCTGTTACATAGATTTGCCATAACCGGACAAAGGTCGCGGTAATAATTATGTAAACAAGATTCCCCCTATAATAGATACACTACGAACTCGACAAGGCTAGTGGCCTTTGGAAGTTGCACTGGACAGGGATAAATTACACTCGAAACAGATTGTTTTGTGGGCGAGACTCAAATCCTTGGGCCTGTGTACTTTACTTTGGTAGGACAGAGTCAAATCTCTTTTACTTAATGATTTCTTATGTTGACGCGCATGTTAAACATTAAAATAAAACAATTTTTTTTGTCTATTAGTGGAATTGACAGCCTTCGTGGCCCAAGAACGGACTGCTCGCTCCGCGATCACGAAGGCTGCAAAGTCTTCGAAACGTCGAGAGAAAATTATTATATAAAATCCACGAAAAAATTTAATATCTCTTATTTATTTATTGCACTTAATATAAAAATGTATACGGGCGGACTTAATGCCATAGGCATTCTCTACCAGTCAACCTTAGAGTGGTGCAGAGATAAACATGGTAGGTGCATCACGGTAATATGAACTCTTACTTATTTTAGACTTAGAAATTCCTAAATGGATTTAGATTAAGATAAGCAGATAGATAAATCATGTCCTATTAACATCAATCAATCAAGAAACCTGTATCCGTCCACTGCTGAACATAGGCCTCCTCAAGTGAGCGCCAACCATTCAAGTCTTGAGCAGCCCGCATCAATCCTCTTCCCGTCACCTCAATAAGTCAGTTCTACTTCATAAAACCTATATACAAAGCGATTTTGATTTCGAGTAAGCTGTATAAAGCGAGCGAACTTGGAAGTAACACCTAGTATTGTTATTCGGTTACAAAAATATTGACTTAAATAATTTTAAAAACAAAAAGTAAACACTGCAACTGTTATAATAATATACAGTTCGCGTAATAAATAAACACTACAATTACATAACTGCTCAATACTTGGTACATACTTAACAAAAACACTTGTACCATCGCTGTCCACCCACGAACACACGAACACAAACAATTACACATCTGCACGGCGAAATGAACCGAAATTAACATAACTGCATGGGACGGATTCAGAGATAACGATGGGGGATAGCCCCTAGGTATGACATTTTAATTAATCTTTCATTAGCCAGTGGTAACTTAATAGGCTGTTAAAGTCAAATTTAAAATTATCAATGAATGTTTAGACTATAATAATATGAATATTATTATCCTTTAAGTGAATACACAAAACATAGTAAAACAATTCTACGATTAATTAACAATAACTCTCGATGCCTCAGTAAATAAATTCACTAAAATATTTAAGTTCTTCTTCATTATTCCTATATCGTATCCAATGAGTAGGACATTTCACTAAACTTACCTCCATCAAATTTCCTACGCTCATGATAATTTTACACCCACTGAATCCCCTGAGTCCGTCACACACAGTTCACGCAATAAAAAACACAGTAAATGTTGCAAGTGACCGCTGCGGGCTTACGTTTGCGAAAGGCGCGAGCGTCTGAGATAACATTACCTGTGAACTAGATCGAGATGTCGAAAATGTTAAACATCTAAAAACTCGAACTGACTGCAAATGGGAAATGTATGGGAAACTATTGTTCCCGAACCGAGATAACGAAAATATGTTTGTTGAAACCTGAAATGTGAAGTCTAGATTATTGTTACAGAATTGTTACCTATAAAAATATGGCACAGAAAAAGAAACAGAAAATTGTGAGCATACCTAGATAGTTAGTAGATAGGATAGATAAAAGAATCAATGAATTGCGATATGTATGCTCCTGACTATCCCTTTAAGGATACTAGCGTTATATGTAATACGTATATGTTTTAATGCCACATACAACTTCATTACTTGGCACAAGTAAAACAGATTTCGAGTTTATTGTACGTAATTAGCGATACAATAGAGCGGTTATAGCGTGCTCACAGCTGCTGGCGAGTCAAGGCTGCGCGCCCACTGCCAGCCTACGTCTGTGACGTCACGGTGCACAGCCGGAACTTATATATACCTCTTCAATTTTCTGCTACCCTGGTACTTGTAAATTAAAAACAAATCTTTCCCATAAATATTGGATACTAAATAGAGTTTATTGACGCCCTATTAGTTAGTCCATAAGATATATTATTGCCTGCTTTATTTTTATAGCGTAACATTGAAAGTGAAGTAGGCAGACTAAACATTTTATTGCAAACGATTAACGACTATCATTGTATGCAAGTACCAGGACCACAGGAATTTGAAGAGTTGGTAAATTGCCATCTACATGCCATGTTGATGCGACGATCAAGGAATACTAACCGGTTCAACATCTAATAAACAACATTGTTTGGGAAATAAGAACATATAAATCAAATCCTCGACTTTGAGATTGGTTACATACATATTATTTACATATTCTGATTCTATGTTCTTTTATATTTCGTTTTGGGTAAAAATATTTTATAGTACTTAATCCTATGAAAATTTTACATCTGATAAATGATGACAAATTAAAATCGGCCTCTAGAGTTACTATTTTGACTGTGGTTCCTAAAATGTCATAACAATCATGACAATCACCAGGCGGGCTACCTATCTCGTGTTTATAATATGTATATGGTTTAATCAAAATGTTTTAAAAATATTATCTATCATAAACCTCTGCAGAACCAACTAAGCGATTTTGCAATCTATTGCAAATCACAGATCAACGATGGGAAGATTGTTATAATTCGCTGAATGACATCAGAATGCTCAAACCACAGTCATTACGTGGTTTAAGGGTAAAAACTGTTTGCGGTTATTCCGTGCGAATATAAGATTGCATATAAACATAACGTGATTTCTTATGAGAATCAAAAGATATATATTTACATCGAATGAAGGAAAGACGAATTAAGGAAAAAAATATATAGTTTTACATAATTAAATTTAATATCGCTATGAACTTTGAGACTTCCTTAGTAACTAACAAGACTATATACACTGAAATCAATTCTGTCAAATACTACTACAGTATAAATAATTAAAACTGTTATTGTTGTTAACTCTTATCAGCTTAAATATAGACCTCTGTGATTTGATAGATGCTATTATTGTGTAATTATTATATTTTCGTGTGAACAATAAATAATAAAAAAAACTGTCAACTATTTTGGAAGAAATGTTTGATTACGCGTTTAATAAAATTGCACCCATCTTATTATATATTTATGTTGTAATGTTTAGGTTATGTGGAATAAATAAGCTCATATTCTCATAACACATTATCTAAATCATGGCTATTGCCGTTTATTATTTGGTCACGTATTCCCTATTCCTACAATGTTAAAGTAATGGAAGTTATAAAGCCGACATTATGTCAAGAACAGGGCTCTTGCTTGTGTACCAAGCTATAACCAATGAATACTTCTGTGAATAAATCCCTCTGTTTCGACTACGGCGGGCAATCTCAACGAAGATTAGCCATACGCAAGAGATATTACAGTGCACAAGTTTGTGCGCAACACACAGAAACACTCTCTGTTACTTTACTCATGACTCTCTTTAACTACGACTATGAAGTCGTAGTTAAAGAGAGATGAGGTGCAGGACCGATAGCTTTACATGGTTTCGGAGGCATCCTTATCCACACCGCCAACTTCCTGACTCCGAGCTGCGACTAAGTAATTTTTGAGATAAAAACCCTGTCACAATTATTTTGCGGTCAACCCGGGATTCAAACTGAGGACCTCAGCGCGGCCGTTCTAGGACTCTGTAGAATTACAACTACGCCACTGAGGCAGTACAATGGTTTCAAACTGAAATAACAACTTTGTCATGAATGGTTCGCAAAATCACTGGAGATCTCACTCAGAGTATCTATCCTGAACTGAGTATAACCCATTACAAACAAATATAGTCGTTTTATAAACAATGATGATCATACACCATCTATGGCCCTTATAAATAAGGCTAGTTTCTGTGTCGCCTCCTAACCTCTTCCATTTTTACTTTTCTAAGCAAGTTGCAGACAGTTTTGAATTTGTTTACGACTGTCTTGTGTCTGTAGGATCCTGTTCCAGCCATCACTACCATTATATAAAGCTGAAAGGTTTGTTTGTTTAAACGCGCTAATCTCGGAAACAATTAAACGATTTTGATTTATTTTTTATATATTTATTTTATTTATATATCATCAGCATTTTGACAATATCCTTTGACTTATAGAACGAATTTTTAACTAATAGGACGCTAAATAACTCCTGATTGCTATAGGCTGCTTTTCATCTCGGAAAAATATAAAGCAGGACTTTTATCCCAGAAAAACATTGACGCGGGCAGAACCGCGAGCAAAAGCGATTCTTGTTATAAAACTCACTATACGTGACTTTCTAATTATACTAAATTATAGTTTAAGCAACATAATCGTAATAATCTTAGAGACCGCACGTATCGAATCGATATTAAGGAATCTTCAAGGCTTCATGTTGTAATCACATTAGTAGGGGCATTGGATTCGCAACACCGATATGTATTATGTGCGGGTAAAGTTTAGCAGATTTAGTTTTTATGGGTTATTGTGAAGACATTTCTTCCGCAAATGAACACGTGGAAATAATGCTGGAAGATATTCGTGTTAATTTATTAATAATTATGATACTTTGGTATACTATTATAAACGGTGGAAACAAAACTGGACCCAGTTTTTTTTTATACATGCGCATCAAAGTAACCCTACTGCACTTGATGGTAAGTAGAGTGGGGTCCAATAGAATGTCAACATGATTACCCCGCGGCAGTCGATACAATTATGCCGGCCTGTTGGAACCCACCGGCTAATCCCGGAAAGCGATATACTTACGAGAACCACTATGGCGAGTTATAACACACACAACACACACAACATCACGCATTTTATCCCCGAAGGCGTATGCAGAGGCGCAACCATGGCACCCACTTTTCGCCAAGTGTGTTTCGTCCCATGATGTGATAGGGGGCGAGCCTATCGCCATATCGGGCACAAATTCCAGACTCCGGGCTGATACTGAGCAGAAAAACCCAAATATCACTTTGCCCGACCTGGGATTCGAACCCAGGACCTCAGAGCGCTGCCGTACCGCGCATGCAGTACAACTACGCCACCGAGGCAGTCATAACACTTTGTGGATATAAGATATATCCTACTACCAGCAAAGTTATTACAATAAAAATATTTTTATCCCGGTAAAAGTTTCATACAGACGCTGCCGTATAAAACACCACACAATAAGAAGCAATATTTAATTAGTACGTACTATATCTGTATCATGTACAAATCGCGTGATGCTATACAAAAAAACAAATTAGGCTTCGTCCTCAATATTTTGAAACAAAGTTTCGAATGCATGTAGGCGAGTTGCACAACTCCGCTAAAAGCCAGTTATTAATGTGTTACCCATTTATAGGTTTATAAAAGGCGTATTTGCTTAATAAAGTTTGTTTATCTATTCCTACCATCGATCATGAATATATTAAAGAAAAAGATCCGAAATGTGCTACAATATTATTATAACAGTTTCGGAAGATAGAGATTAGATAATGCATGGATAAAAAAAAATGAGAAGATAAAATAGTTATAAAGGCTAGGTCACATCACGAGCTACTCTCGCTTAATGCTATAACTAGCTATGTAAAAATTAAAGCTTGATTGACATTTACAATAAGTATCGATAAATATACTATGTTACATAATAACATAATATAAATTATGCATATACAAAATCCTTCGTGAATAGTACCAATTTTTTTTCTGACTAAAATGTAACCTATGTTCTGTTCTGTATTCCTGGTATAAACAAATTTTGTCTTAATAATAAGTAATTAAGGTGTCAAAGCGTATCAAAATTAAACATCATCATCTTCTTACAATATTAGTTAGGACTTAGGATACTTGTTGAGACGTCTGGTGTTATCGTCCTTTCATCGAAGCGAAGCAGGGCTTGGGCATTTCTATTTTAGGCAGTAGAGTTGTGAGCTAAAAAATACTATGAAAACCCCTAGTCTCCGCCAAGTATTATCTTCTTTAGTTGCCACGAGTTTGAGTAACGTATTGACAATACCAATGTGGTCACGTTCTACCAAACTGGACAAATATGAACTGATTACCCAACGGTCACCTTTGGAGATGGTTGCAAGGTCGTTGCATACAAGGGCGTGCGAGGGCGAACACCTGACCTCTATGATGTTTGATCTTTGGAACGATTTTGGATTCACCAATGAATTTTGTAACTAACGACGTATGTAGCCAGAAATATTCAAGGATTAGGGTTCAATGCAAATGGATCACCCTGACAAACAAGTAAATAGGCGCCATGATTGGTCTTCATACATGTCAAAATACACGTCGCAGTTTATCAGAGACGATGCGGCATCGAATGTAGTCGTACACAATTTAGAATCCTGTAATTATGGTCTACTATACAAAGCGATTCGAAATGAATATTACAATTGCAAACAAAAAGAGAGGCAATATCCTAGTTGGGTGTGAAACGGACTGCTGAGATGAATGTCCACAGGTTCAAAACCTAAGGGAACACATCTCTGACTTTTTAAATGATGTGTGTATTTGTGAATTATCGCTTGCTTTAACGGTGAAAGAAAACATCGTGAGGATACCTGCATACTTGAGAAGTTCTCTATAGGACTTTTAAGAGTGTGTGAAGTCTACGAATCCGCATTAAATCAACGTATCGGCCTAAGACCTACTTCCTCTCAGTAGTAGAGGAGGCGCGTGCTCAGCAGTGAGACAGTATATAATACAAAGCTGTATTTTTACCAAATCACACACCGTCATACCACACTCAATACGCAATGTGTAGTTCTACAAGGGTAACAGTAAGTAACCTGTCGCTCTTCCACGCTGATGTCAAGAACTAGTTTCACCACAGTTAAACTTGATGCTTTTATTATCTCAGGTTTGGCAATTGAAGCTGTGTCCTCATGAATTAGCGATTTGACTGTGAAACGTTGTTTAACGGTTTGCAACAAGAGTTAGACTGCATCAGTTGAGACGGGGAATAGACAGCAACCACGGAAATTGTGAAATATGATTTTGATGGAGTTATTGTTAAATGTTTTGTTTGTATACAAATCGCGAAATTTCCTCGATTTTTAATATCGTCTGTATTTTTCTTATAGAATATTAGAGTTAGGGAATTCTGGATATCATTGGCGAAAATTATTTTTTTTGAAAGGGAACACACACATGACACAACATATAGGTACTAATATGCGTTAATGCGGCCTTCAAATCGTTTAATTACATTCGACATAAATAGAAGCCGACTGGAATCGGTTTATGTAGATACTTCTGCTGGATATGATTATACAGATTCTTTTGATATAAGAGGAGTTCGCGACAAGAATACTCAAAGGAAGCTGGAAAAAATGGCTCAATTTTGGCGTAGAGCAAAGACGGAGAGGGGCCTAGATAACTTATTTTCTAAAATATTTCTTACTCCTTTTCGAAAACATCCAACAGTTCTCCGCATAAATGAAGATCATTTTGTGGCCTCTCATTTCTCCTTTTATGAATTGTTTCTTGAGATTTATTATTAAATAGTATTTATGGTCATCGTTAACAGTTATTTATTATAAATCTAAAATCGTTAGTGCAATGTCCATATAAAATTTCTTATAAATATAACCATTAGTGCAACGTCCATATAGAATATGAGAAATTAATTTTTTTATAACAATGTTATAAATCTCTGAGCCAACTTTTTCTTCCAATATAAGGAGTAACTTATTGGATTTTACTAAATAAAGAAATACTATCGGACTTCAAATGTGATAATAAGGCATTAATATATTGTTTGGGACATAATCACCTAGTTCATAGACCGGCGATAGTTGGTTGTGGAACGGACTGCCGAGACGAATGTTCGCAGGTTCAAATCCCAAGGGCAAACACTTCTGACTTTTCTTAAATTATGTGTGTATTCTTTGGGAGTTATCGCTTGCTTTAGCGGTAAAGGAAAACATTGTGAGGAAACTTGCATACCTGAGAAGTTCTGTATAGGAATTTCAAGTGTGTGAAGTCTGCCAATCTGCACTAGGACAGCGTGGTGGACTAAAGCCTAATTCCTCTCAGTAGTAGAGGAGGCCCGTGCCTAGAAGTGGGGCAGTATATAATACAAGGCTGATATTACTATATTCACCTAGTCATTAATATAACCGGTGGTGACTTCAAAATCTGCGATTCCCTTAAGTATCAAACAAAAAATTGTTACATTTTCTTTTTGGATAAATCGATTAGGAAAAAGTTGGGTTCCATCGCATAGCCACTTAAAACAGCCATAATTGGAATTAAATAAAATTTTCTTAAAAAAACGGTGACACTCAAACCAGTAACGGAATATGCTTCAATAGCTTATCTAGTTTCTTTTAACGACTTTTAGTCAAAATGCGGAATACTTAATACTGCTAGCCTGGCCGTTGAACTTGAAAACAAGTATGGTGAAGTAATTTATCAGACAATTTATAGAAAACTAAAAAAACCTTGCTTAATTAAACACTTATTTGGACAATATGTTTTCATAAGCAAATGTGTGATTCACTGATTATGAAATATAAAAAATCGCTAAACGTTATTGCAGTGTAGGCGCGCCCACGGCACATAAACGGGAAAAACGTGGGACACACTAAAACAATCTGAAGTTCTAATCAAAAGACGAGTCTTTTATAAACAAACTAATTTTTATTACTTTCAAAGAACCAAGGTTATTGCAATCAATTCACTTCAAAGCAAACGTAAGAATAATACTTTAAAAAGTCTATTACCGTAATACTTAGAATTTAAATAAACATTTCATAGACATACGTTACAATCAATGAGTGCATTTTAAATTTTACTATCATTGTTTATTATACAATTAAATAGAACGATATTTGGGGCGTGTGACTGATTACCATTGGCAAAGGGTTTATATAACACGATTCCGTTTCGTAATATGTGTAAAAATCAAATTATCATTAGAACGATTTGCAGACTCCTTTTATGTATATTAGTTATTATATTATAGCATTACGTTGTCAGGTTCCTTTTCGGTAGATTTCACTCCTCGCCAATGTTTTTTAGTTAAGCGTTAACCCTCCTAGTCACTTTTTGTAGTGTTTAAAAATTATATCAACTCTCTATCTATAAGTTAAAAAATTCTTGTCTTGTATAGTGTCATAACTAGCTATAAAATCCTTTAGGTATTCCGCAGTCTATAGAAATCCATCCATATTTAGAAGAACATAAAATGATTTCAATCGGAGTTGATTACAAAGTCACACTCGGCCTCGGACGGAGGACGCACGCCCTCGCTTATGCATACTTAAATCATTTACATAAATCTTAACAGAACTATTATAACCCCAAGCATTTACTTCTCTTATAGATAATTATACTCGATAATAAGGATATCGTAAAATTGGAACGAAAAATATTAAATAAATGACCGCAACTTAACAAAGTGTAGGTATAATGTAATTCTGTATTGTCTATGTTTATTTTTTTATAACTTTATTACACTGATCAAAAACATTATAACTCTTAAAATATTTAATATAAAACAAATTGAAATACAACTTAAAATAGGTACGGAATAATTACATGAATTTTAGGAGGAAATGTTTATAATAATGTAAATCATTTAATTAACCACAGTTAAAGCAAAACATAACATACATTTTTAATTTTGTCTCAAAAAATTCTAAGATAAAATATCTGTCTATCTACTATGAAGAGGCTAAGGGTTTATTAAAAAAATATTTTGATTTTATAAAAAATTAGTAGGCGTACTTATAACTCGTACTTATAAAAGTGGACGTACGGAGCGACATAGTCGTAAAATAACGACCAAGCTCCTTAAATAAAGATTAAAAAACAAAACCTGATATCCTACAGAAAGCTGACCTTATTCCTTCCTTCCAATAATCCTACTGATGCCTAATAGACCCTTAATCCCTTTTCAAACATATCAAGCCATAAGGTAATATCTCTTAAGCTACGAGTAAAGAATATTTCCTTTAAAAAATTTCATTACTTAACCACAACATTCGAGGGAATCTCACACTTAACAAAACATCTTAAATCTTCAGATTATGAATACCCACGTTATCATATATCGCGGAAGCCTCGCGCCGAACAATACTGCACGCACATAATATTTTGTATGTATTTGTTAAACATTACATAAGGCAACAATTGACACGTCGGTAAGGTCGCGCGTCTTGTGAATCGGCTGAGGTCGGCTTAACCTCGCCCCACCAGCGTTATTTGACCTCTGGATGATTTAAGTACGGAAAACGTCAATGTATCAAATGGTTATAAATTCTACATCGACTATATCGATCAATATAGCGGCGATAGCCTAGTTGGGTGTAGAACGGACTGCCGAGACGAATGTCCGCAGGTTCAAATCCCAAGGGCACACACCTCTGACTTTTCTAAAAAATCATGTGTGTATTCTTTGTGAATTTATCGTTCGCTTTAACTGTGAAGGAAAACATCGTGAGGAAACCTGCACATCTGAGAAGTTCTCTATAGGAATTTCGAAGGTGTGTGAAGTCTACCAATCCGCACTAGGCCAGCGTGGTGGACTAAGGCCTAACCCCTCTCAGTAGTAGAGGAGGCCCGTGCTCAGCAGTGGGCAAGTATATAATACAGGGCTGATATTATTATTATTATTATATCGATCAAAACAAATAAATAAAAGTTACAATTTAGCGCTAAAAATGAATATTTACTTATCTATGATCGGGCGCTATTTTTCTATTTCTAAAGAGCATAGCTGCACAAACTTTAAACGAAAGATTCTGGGCACAAAATATATCAGATCGGTAATTATTTTATACGGTTTTTTTTAACTCAATTTTCTCAAGACTGCGTCGCCCAGTAGTTGACACAAAGGGTTGTAATATTAAGTTGATTTTTATCCGCTTAATGTCTAAAAAGTGTGTTGCACCTATTCCTCATTAATCTGTAATAAGTACAGGTGTATCATTAACCGCAACGACATCATCTTACTGTCTTTTACTAGAGTAAACTATACTCCACAATAAATGCACTTCGGCAATTAATCATGAGAAAAATATTGCATTAGAGTACCAAGCCACATAGCAATTCAATACATAATATAACACGAGCAAATCAAACCCAGCTACTTCTTATAAAAACTACCTATGAGCCAATAACGAAAGACATTAAAGGAAAGTGGCACAATATTAGCCTTATATACCTTTGAAGGAGATTACGTCTTACATTTGCACTTAATTTTTTGCAATATATTGCATCACTGTTATTGGTTATGTGGCCTTAATTATGCAAAACAGTGAGGCCTTTCAAAACTGGTTTTTCTTAATATTTACATAAATAACCATCGTAAAATGATCTATTATCTGAAAAGATAGTATAAGGGTCCAGTTATATTGGATTTTTCGTGTATTTTCATAATGTCCATAGCAAATTGACACGTAATAAAAGACAATTGTGATATAGGTCTTATTATGTTAGTTCTGTTTTATATTTATATCAACGTCCATAGTTAATTGACATGTGATAAAATTGTGAAGGGGTCTTGTTATACTGGTTATCAACCTTGAGGTCCGTCTTCCTCGTAGGTGGATTTTGAATGATTTTCGCGTATCAATTGTGTAGGTCACTTTGATGACTCAGTGACATTCTACAAAGCCGAATACGTAATGTGATTGGATGTTGTTTGACACTGAGATTTTTTGATGTATTGATATTCCTTAACAATTCTCATCGTACCATATGTTCTATCAGATGTCTTATTGTATTTAGAATATTTTTTTGTAATGTAAAATGGTTCTATAATGTAAGACACTACTTAAAATAATGATTTTTTTTTATTAAAAATAACGATTCTATTTTTAAATATTATTTCGAGCACGTCAGCAAAATTACTTCTTCCTTAATACGCAATAATGTACGCACCTGCCTCTCTCTGCACCACTTTAGTTTGATTGGAAGAGAATGCCTATGGTCAGCTTATACACCTTTTATGAAGTGTATGCCATGAAATGATTTTACCCACATCTCCCGACCCTTTAGAATTTCCTTCATAAACTAATGTCTCATGCAGCATTATACAACTTGGCGCACGTAATTCCTGCAACTGATAAAACAGGTGTTTTTTACGACACACAGTTTCGAAATGTTCCCAAACTACAATGGGGGCTGATGTGAAATAACTGCATTATTACCAACATAGTTTTACATCTACTCTACATTGTGACACTCGAATTTAAACTTTATGTGTTGAACAATAAAGAATGGAAGGTGATTGGTTAACGGCGATACTGTTATAGTTTTTCACACCCATAGTGTGGAAAACTTGATGGTTCGGGCGACCTTGAAGTAAATAAAGTTGTTTAAAGCAGATTATATGTGCATATGATTATTGTAAAGCCTCAACTCCGTAAGTGACAATAAGGTTTTTAATTATATGCGTCATAGCTAGTAATTATATTATTGCCTTTAGTGATTGTTGTTTAGATTACTTTTATACGTATGGAACAATCCTAAACAGACTGTAAATAACAATTCGCCATTAATTCCCTTTGCACAAGTCGACTGTGATTTTTCTTAATCAATCACATAAGTAATAATATCAAAGTATTTTCATCCTAATGCCAACTAAAATAATAGCGAAATGCAATCAACTGAATATTTAAAGTTTTAAACTTTGTATCACCAAATTATTTATTGAATAAAACTTTACTAAACATCTTTAAAGACGATTATATATGTCGTAAAATTGTTTATTAACTTCGCTTGCCAGATATGGCTGTGTATGAACTAACCGCTATCTTCAATAAACCAATCCAATCGCTTTATTCGATCTATTTCAAAAATAGACCAATCGGAACAGTCTTTTTTGACACGCTTACGTTTGAATTATTTTGATTGGTTCATTCGAAAACGGATTAAAGATTGAGATTGAGATCGTTTAGAAAACGACTGAAATCTCTAAAGTTCACTAAATTCAAACCAGAAACACAAAAAAGCAGTAAAAACAGCATTACATTCCTAAATCCAAAGCGAATGCACTATCTGCAACACTTTAAATCTCCGTCAAGCGCAACAGTTGTTACTAAACTTATCTGATTTTATCTGAGAGAACATTTCTTACATGCATTATAACGGATGGTGCCGAAAATGGCCGCTGGCAGACGAACCATAAAGTGGTTTTTGTAGTTTATGCATTAAACTAACATTTTAGGTTGAATATAAACGAAGGATGACGCAAACGTTATATATGGGCTGTTTTGATTTGCTGCGAACGCGCGTTAAGTTTTCTAAAATGTCTTATTTTCTGCACAGTTTTTAGTAATTGTTTCCGTAAGAACCTTTTATAAAGTATAAAAAAAATTCAAAAAAAATCGGTTAAGTCGTTCTCAAGTTATGGCGTGACCAAAGGAAATAGAGATTTATATCGACGGGTGAAAGGCTATTTTGCGACACTAAGTTTCATAATAATAATAATATCAGCCCTGTAATATACTGTCCCACTGCTGGGGACCGGCCTCCTCTACTACTGAGAGGGATCAGACCTTAGTCCACCACGCTGGCCCAGTGCGGATTGGTAGATTTCACACACCCTCAAAAATTCCTATAGAGAATTTCTCAGGTATGCAGATTTCCTCACAATGTTTTCCTTCACCGTTAAAGCAAGCGATAATTCACATAGAATATACACATATTTTTTGTAGAAAAGTCAGAGGTGTGTGCCCTTGAGATTTGAACCTGCGGACATTCGTCTTGGCAGTCCGTTCCACAACCAACTAGGCTTTCGCCGCTTTTTTTCATACATATTTAAAATCAGCACTTTTTTCTATGTTTTTTAAACTAATTGATATTTTTCGAAAAATAATGTCTCTTAAGTCAATTATCCTTCCAACCTATAAATAAATAGATTATATCTAAGTTTGGTTAAAAACAGGAGTGATTAAACAATCCCTAGACACCGACGGATTGGAACCGAAGGCCGCGCAATGCCAATGTCGATGCACATCACTGAGCCTGCGTGTAATTACAACGTAAGGCCGCATTAACAGACTCGTGTCTGATGATATACAGAGCGTGGGATACTCTCGACCGGGTATCGAATCCTGGAGAATTCAATTATGTTTTGTTGATTTATTTGCAGCCATATTGGCAATAGGCTTGTAAATAATGGAACCAATAGACTCCACTTATACAGTATGTATTTTTAGTGGAGGGACCTATGGATACACTCAGCATCTCATGTTTGGATGCAATTAATTCTCAAAAAAAAGTGAAAAGGATTCCAACATGGGTACACACACATCATACATTTATACCCGAAGGGGGAATGCAGAGAGCGCAACCAGGGCACTCACTTTTCGCCAAGTGTGTTCCGTCCCATGATGTGATAGGGGGCGAGCCTATCGCCATATCGGACACAATTTCCAGACTTCGGGCTGATACTGGGCAGAAACACTCAAATATCACTTTGCATGATCCGGGATGCGGAGCCAGGGCCCCAGAGCGATGCTGTACACGTATGTTAGCTAATAGTATCACCTATCTTATCACTCATTACGGATGCATATGACTTATATATATGATCCGTTTTCCTTTCATACTACTGATCTGGCTTAGGAAGGTAAAAATACATAGGTGCTATAATTCCCGCAAAAAATAAGGTGGTATAATTTGTATATACTTGGGTCCAGAATCAAACACTGAATAACCTGCTTAAAAAGGTTCCTAGACTAGCTTTACATACTGTATATATGTACTTACTAGTTTTACTTCTACGTAACTCCTTAGTTGTAAAGACGTTGTGCTTTTGTTTTGTTGATGATGAATTACGCCGATTCTAAATTTAAAAAAATATTCGGAATTCGAATTAGGTTTTGCTAAATAACAAAAAGTGATAAATATTTATTTATCCGAATTAAATGGAACTGTGTAAAATTTTTATCCGAGTTTCATTTTTAGGACATATGAATTTAATTTGAAAATAACACAGCGAATAATATTGATGATTTTTATTCGGAAATGTGTTTTTTATGATGAAATTCTCGATGGAAGTGTATGAACTAAATTGGCATACTTATTACTTTGAAAATAAATTTGATTTTTTTCAATATTCCATAATACATTGCACATTTTTGCGGTAAGATCTATTCTATCGCCGCGTTTATGTCGCTATTCTCGATACACTCACTGTATTCCGCTTTCTTTGCTGATTTATTAATGAAATTTTAATTTATCTTTATATACATTCATGTAATTTCTGGAAGAAAACGTGTTATGGTAGATTAATAAGTGATGTATTTATTTAATCTCTTAACTTCGGACAAAACGAAATATTAAACATCAGGTAGATTATAAGCCTTTTAAAGCCCTGCGTAGCCTATCTCTAGCCGTAATAATTTTCTGTACCTAAGTACTTAAATAATCATAAGAAGTCTTATTAATAAGTTATAAAACATTGCAGCGTTGCAAGAAAGTTTTCAACAACAAACATTGGATTGCGTGACAAAAAACATAAACATTTAAGAAAAAGCAAGAGACCAATAAAAGGCCTTAATAACGGCACAATGATATTACAAACATATCTTCCACTCGTATCGCTTCAAAGAAAGCCCATTGGATTGTACGCTAAGTGTCCGAACGGATCTGGACGGGAGAGGCTGAACGAAAACGGTGGTATGACGCAACAACGCAACCTTGTGTAACCGGCGCCCGCGCATGTAATGTCACCGACAGAGCGTTCGGCCCTAAAAGACATACACATTATCTTTTTCACGTTTTAAAATGAATTATGCAGTTAAATTTTTTGGCAGAGTAGCTTTGTAGCCAGTTTTTATCTAGTTATAACCTGTCAGAAATTCAATGAGTAAACATAGCTGTCAACTGTATAAAAACAATATTGTTTTCCTGGCAGAAGCCGGACATTTATTTTCTGGACAGAAATTTTGTCAACACACTTACAATTATTCTGAAGTCGTAGCTGTCGTTTGGAAGCTGTGGGATGATTTTGTGGGTTAGTTTAGTATCA
The DNA here is from genome assembly GCF_014839805.1 of Manduca sexta. Lineage (NCBI taxonomy): Eukaryota > Metazoa > Arthropoda > Insecta > Lepidoptera > Sphingidae > Manduca > Manduca sexta. The sequence continues at coordinate 15,566,390 of NC_051132.1, forward strand.
GACGAGTATAAGTGAATTGAGATAAATTGTACGCGACAGTACAACAGACTATCTCGCTCTCATACCCATCATCGCAACACCTATAAGCTAGGATCGGCAATAGCACGCATTTTGACACCGAGCGGTGAAGCTCGCCGAGTTGGGGCCGCTAATTGGTCTTAACCCGCAACACCCTTTGTTAGTGGCAAGATATATTTTATATCCGCCCAGATAACGAATTACACAAGGTATTAAAACCCGCCATAGTGGCCCACGTAAGTGTGTCGCGTTGCGGGATGACCCTACATATCCGGTTCGAAGGTTGGTATTCGGTATATTATAGGCCGGCATAATTGCGTCGATTATAGAGGGGTGATCATCTCTCGTCAGTCATTCTATCGGACCTAACTCCACTTACCATCAGGTGCAATGAGGTCACTCTGCCGCGCTCGTACGTGTCTTTAAAAAGCGAAAATAAACATTTTTTTTTCAATTACGCGCATTTGTACGCGACTGTACCGTCAGTATTAGCTCAGTAAAACGAGGCGAGTGCCGTCGCGTCATTATTTACTAATGACATTGGTTCTCGTTGCATGTCCGTGCGTGCTGTTGGTTGTTATCGCGCTTTATTTCATAACAAGTTATACAGAGCGGATTTTTAAACTGTTTAATAGGTATGCGCCAACATGTCACGTATTGGGTTTGAGTTACTTTTATAATAAATATCATAATATCAGCCGTGTATTATATACTGTCCTGATGGCTACGGGCCTCCTCTACTACTGAGGGGGGATTAGGGGCTAAGTCCACCACGCTGGGTTAGTGCGGATTGGTTGAATAGAAATAGACTCTCAAAATCCCCTATACAAAACATCTTAGGTATGCAGATTTCCTCACGATGTCCTTCACCGTTAAAGCAAGCGATAATTCACAAAAAATACACACGTAATTATAGAAAAATCAGAAATGTGTGGGTTTTGAACCTGCGGACATTCGTCTCGGCATTCCGTTCCACAACCAACTAATCGCCGCTGGTAGAGACAAAGCTTTGATTGGATTAAACACGAACTAATATAAATAAATCTATACTAATATTATAAAGAGAAGTTTACGGCTTTTTAGGAGTTCATTATTGATCTACTGAACCGATTTTCTTTCACTAAAAGTAAGCCACATTCCTCGTGAGTGCTATAAGACTACTTTTATCACAAGAAAAACATTTTTTCTCGAGCGGAGCCGCGGTTAAAAGCTAGTTTATTATATAAAGGTTCATTAGGTACCTTTATTGTTAAACTTATGTTATCAGAATATATTATAGTAAAAAAATACTCACTTTTTTTAATAATTTCGCAAATTTATCAAATTTCTAAACCCAAACTTTTATAGGATTTTCTTAAATTTTTCAAAGGTTCGATCACAAAACCAAATAGAACCGCAATCCAAACACTAGCTTACTTTCCCATTGCCAATAGTATTTTTAAAAACAACTATTCTATTATATTTATTGGGTCGGCGTACAGAGCGGCGTTTCATAATATACCGTCGAGGTATTGCGAATGCCTAACGTAAGAATAAATAAGCGGTTACTAATTTATGACTAAGTCTTTTTGTGGAAAAAAAGATGTTTAATTTCAATATAAACTCGGTTTCTCGCACGCGAAAGGCCGGTTGGAAAGGTAGAAAGACTATCTCGTATGCGTGTCGGTACCGCCGTGTCTATTTTTGCTGCTAATCAACATTGTCAGGCATTGTTTTTTTAATAATAATAATGGCCGGTTAATGCTGTTGGTCGGTTTGTTTCTGTTGGTAAGCAACATTGTGCGAACACTTTTCCCGGTTTGAAGGATTGTAGTCATCATTGGGCATTGTGAGACTCATCATCAAAATCATTTCAGTGTGACGAACATTGGCGTCGCTACCAGCGACCAGCTACCAGCGGAAGAAAAAAAGGTCGCCTACTTCAACAAAATACCTTCACCATACGAGGCCCCTGTAAAGCTCTCTCTAGGTTGGCAACAGCCCCGCTTGCCCCGTCGTAGCTAGAGACGAGCGTAGTTCAATATGTAGCAGGTGCAAACATTGTCACTGGAATACCTACAAAAACATTTTTTTTCATTTAACTCGTATTTTAAAATGTTCAATTTGAAATACCAAAGGTCTACAAGCCAGCGACAAACTGGAATTTAACTTATAATTACTTAAATAGCCGACGATAATTTAAAACCGCGCGGCATCTTACTTCTCCACGCTTCGAAGATTCCTACATTTCCGGGTACCAACAATATGTATGTGTTGTGAGCAAAGTATTAAATAAGGTGGATTGTAAAGTGTCTAGGTGAATGAGTCCCTCTTAGCCCAATTTCGACCACGGTTATCTCTCAACGGAGTCCAGCCAGGTACGCAGGACATATTATAATGCTAAAGTTTGAGTGCAATACACAGGTGCACTCCCTGTTCCTTCACTCTTATAGCCCAATGTGACAGTAATCCGACATGACTGGAGAGAGATCAGGCACAGAACCAATAGCTTTACTTGCTTTCCGAAGCACGGATGAATCACAAGCCAACTTCTTGATTTCGAGATGCGAATGAATAATTTTTAAGATGGAAAAACTTAGTCTCTATTATTTTTAGCTTGACGTGGAATTCGAACCTAGGACCTCAGCGCGGTAGTCGTACTCGTACCGCGAACACATTACAATTACGCCACTAAAGCAGTCATTTCTGGTGCTAAATAATCGAATATACGAACATTTTGAAACGTCAACGTTCGCGTTTACGGTTATCTTTCTATGTTGGCTGTTTGTCCCCATAGCAGATATAGTGTAATATATTAGAACCTTAGTCGAAACTTATCTCTACCCCAAAACGCACTTACAAAAGCTTAGCAATACCTACATTTTCTAAGACCAATTAAGGAAAAAAAATATTTTCATAAAATATGGAATATAACAGAATTCCATAACCCGTCTTCTATTTCTACTTGCTTTAACTATCCCGTGGACAAGTTAATGAGTCATAATAATCGAGGTTTGTCTCTTTTGCATAATAACAAGTTTTTCACATTTCAACGACACACATAATTTAATATGCGACACAAAAACCCCAAGGTTCCATTAACATGAGCAGCAGACTGAAAAAACATAAAAAAATACGTACCTACCATTACTCAAGTATTTTTCTTATTAAGATGAGCAAACACGTTAAGAATAACAATAGTGAGAATCGAAAATTCTAGATAAATTAGTTAATTAATCTTGTTTCAGTGTGGATTTTATTTATCCATATAACAATCAATCGATTATTATTATATTATTATTACTGTATGCTCGCGTGAAGGAGTTCTCCGGGACAATTTCTTTTTCCGACTTACTTGACAAAATCATAAAAAATTTAGCCTATGTGTTAATCTCGTGTATAACCAATACTACTGTAAAGTTTCATCCTATTCTGTTCAGTAGTTTTTTCGTAAATGAGGAGCAAACATACATACCTCCATCCATCCTCACAAACTTTCACATTTATAATATATATTAAATTTGCTTAGACCACCACGATTATGATTTGCATCCTATTTAGCAACAGTTTTATAAATTCCTGTATAGAAAAATACCAATCATGACTTTAATTATAATTTGCATTCTACATTATAAGGCGTGTCGGGATAAATATTCTTACTATAAACGTAATGATAAACCAGTCTAATTAAATGGATTTACGATCGTCTAGATGATCGTCTCTTGCCTTACCTAATATGCTATTTTAGTACATGGTGAATATATAAAAATGAATCCCTATTTCCCTTGGTCACGCCATCACGCGTGAACGGCTGGACCGATTTCACTATTATTTTTTTTTGTTGTGTTTGTTATTATCAGAAGAAGGTTCTTATGAAAGAAAAAATTCAAAAAATTACGCGGAAAATTAGAAAATTTAAGAAAACTTAACGACCATATTAATTTTACATAACTGTCAGTGGTTTGAAATAACTGTCTGCGATCGACAGAATGCGCGCGTGCATACATAGTTAAGACAGGACAACATCTGTTGGGTCAGCTAGTTGTAAATATTTTAAATTTTACGTGGCAATGAAAAGCGATTGCTTCATTTTACAAATTTTTATTTTATATATTACTTCACAAAAACAAATATAAAAACCTTTTACAAAACAAAAGGATACATGTTCTGGCTGATTTATAAAAGCATTTTTGTAGATTGTGATTGTGATTGATACTTGTGTATACAAATATGCCAAAAGCTATGGCTTGTTAAACAAATATATTATTCTTATATCTCATACAAAGTAATACTTCGCTTTACCACTACGCAGATATGATACTATAATTATATAAACAGATATTTAGTTCAATACCGAGTGCGAAACAGTGAAAGCTCTGAGGCTGGGCGGTTACGTCACCACTAAGCACTAGGCGACTAACGTCCATTCACCCACACCTAGGTAGGCCTCTCGCTGCTCGATTAGTGACTATATTGTCTTTTCTTGCCACCAAGCAGCAGGGGTTTGTTCATCCTTTTTAAGATTACATGATGAAACATAATCATTGATCATGATGATTGGCTAGGAGTCTGCCGAGACGAGGGTCCGTGGATTCTCTGATTTTTTAAAAAGATATGTGTGTATTCTTTGTGACTTATCGCTTGCTATAATGGTAAAGGAAAAATCGTGCCGAAACCTGAGTACCTGAGAAATTTTACATAAGAATTTCGAAGGTATGTGAAGTCTGCCAAGGCCAGCGTGGTAAACTGAGTCCTAAACCCTCTCAGTAGTAGAGGTGGCCAGCGCCCAGCAGTGAGACAGTATATAATACAGAGCTGATGTTATTATTATTCTATATACATGAAATTTCTGATGATAATTAACAACTACTTTAGTATTTTATAGATATTACTATTCAGTGTTCTAGTTAATATGCTATTTATAGGTAAGTATGACGAGCTATTTGCGTATCAAGTCGTACGAGTTACTCGTCCTATTCAATGTTTTAGGACAAATAACTTCCTTAAAATCAACAAATGAAGTAGCAGCCCAAGGTACAATGTTCATCAAACTAATAAATAATTCTGTGTAATCCTTGCGAAATCTTGCGCCAAAATAAACAATGCATGTAATTCTATACAGGCCTAGAGAGCATTGTGTCTAGGTACTATGTATTTATTCGGTGGAAACTATAGGTGTGAAAATTAATTTCGTTTGTCAGTCTGTGGCGCAAGTAACGCTGTGAAACCATTGGCAAGAGATTTGGTCCTTGTAACATGCTTCAAATTAAACAAAAATACTTTATTTTAATGATTTATTTGAGTGACTAAAGTATCATAATGTAAGTGAAAAAAAAACAATATGCGGTGAATACGGTTTTGCAGATTGTACATTTAAAAGTGATAAATGTGGAAAAAGAAGATTTAATTACAGTCCAGTTGTTAAAATATATTTTATTCCAAAGCAAAGTCTGAAATCTCGACGGAAAATATTCCGGAACATTGTATTGAAAATATTAAAATACTGAAGTAACTCAAAATTTAAGTAGTAAATTTTATGAGCGATTATTAGTAAAATAGATTTCTTGGACCGAAACCTCGCGGAAATCACATCTCTTGTCATACTATAACATTACATTAGTTCAACATGACATATAAAAGTACATAAAACGAAAAGTGTGTCATCTGCTTCGCCAATTAACGAGTAAGCCATCTTCTCAGAATGAAATAATTCAAAGAAAGTGTGTCAGTTATGCAACACAATAGCGTATATGGCGAATAAGGTGGACATGTTTGTCTTTTTGTGGGGCGTGTTGTATCATATGGTTTCGGCAGCTTTAACCGATGCGAGGTCCAGCGTGTAGCGAAAAGAACTGACGCGAAACCCCGGGCGAAGCAAGCAAAGAATTGACGCGGGGCTCCGTGCGGAGTAAAAAGCTGATTCGAGGCCCTAGAGCAAAGTAAAATAAAGGTGCTCGATTTTAAGAGTTTCGTTGGCGGTTGCTCAGTTCACTCACCCCTTCCTTCCCTCCTATGGCTACGGCTGGGCTTCGATTATTGATACAGCTTAATATTGCAATACAAGTATCCAGGGGCGCTCAACTTTCCACTTGCAAACGCAGTATTTAAACATAAGTAAATATATGAAATTGGGTGATAACATGTGCAGTACAATGAAACAAGTTATCAGCCTTTATCTAAAATTGGGTCATACGAGTAAACAATTCAATTCTTTTGGTCGGTTTGTGTTGTCAGTTGATTTAATGTACAATTTGCATTAAGGCCTCGAATCCATGGACGAGACCACCAACTGCGCTTTTAAATCGCCTCTTTCGACAAGCAAAAGGTACTTTGTTTATATGAGTAGGGAATCGTGACCTCACTTCACCTGATGGAAAACGGATTACGGTCTAAATAGAGTGTCAACTGACTGAAATGATTACCCCTCGCCAGTACAGACAATTATGCCGGCCTGTTTGAAACTGGATGTATACAAGTTGATCTCGAAACGCGATACCATTATGTAAGTAATTAAGGCGGATTTTACACCTTGTGTATGGTAGTTGCTGTCCGAGCAAACACATAACTTCTGTCATGGTGACGAAAGGCCCTTCAATTTTAAGCTCGCCCTCGTGCTCACCGGTTTGTTTGCCACTCTTCCACGTAAGCTTTATGAAGAGCAATTAGGCCTTAACTTCTCAGAAGAACGATGGTCAGCCTTACTTAGTGGACAGTGCATTTTAGGCTCCGCACAGACTAACTACACTAAATAAGTTGACAGAATCTGCACGATGACTAGATGGAATATACCTTCTAACATTTTTTCAAATATTATTTATGCTAATATTATATTATCTTCTAATTTTACCAATATTCCAAATGTATAAGTTGGTGAACATTTTTGAATGTTAACATGTTTGTTATTAGTAAACCCCTTAACGAATTTACATGAAAATTAGCACACGGATAGACGTCTCATGGGTAATTTTATCCGATAATTTGCTTCCCTAAGAAATATTTGAATCTTTTAAGTAGACGCCGCTGGCATCTTGTAGATAGCGCTTCAAATAACTACAGTAATATGGCCTTTATAACAAGAACGAGCGAAGCCGCGAGTAACACTTAGTGTTAAACAAAACAGGTTCTTGTAATATGTCGGTTTTTTCCAGTCAGCAGATTGGTATCTAGATCCCAACCAAGTTATGACAAGTTACCTACCGTTGTTAACTGCGAATGAAATGGAAAGCACCCGTTACCCAACTCCTTGGGGATGACATTCCATATGCTTCTGAATGCATATCGAATGACATTTCACTTGATATAGGTTCCCGTTGACTTTCTATTGAATAACATTATATACGCTCGCTAATAATACAGCATATTTTATTAAATAAGTAGATTAGTGCAAAATTTAGTGGGGCTAGCTAGGCTAGTCTATCTCTATAATAATTATATCCCCTGTGATATAATATGCTGGTCTACTGCAGGACACTGGGTTTGTTTGAAGACAAGGCTTGTAAGTAATATATAGATATCCTTGGTGTGGGAGTATACTAAGTGCATCGTCAAATTTGTGTTGTTTAATAAATGCTTTTTGTTTAACAGCCAGATTTCCCTTTATTATTTAAAGATTGTGTATAATCAAATAAGAACAATACGTGTAATTACAGTACATAGTGAGATTTAACATCTCATGTGTCAGGATGGTGAGCACAGTGGAATATTCAACAATACTTTGTAATTCAAGGTGTTAGATGGTGTTTCTACTGTTTATGAGCGGTCGTATCGCTTACCATCAGGCGAAAGGCAAGCACGTCTCGTCATTCAAACCAATAATAAAAAATGTAAGTGCTGAGTACTCCTTCAATGCGTACATACATCGAAATGTCATTCAAGTTAACATTTTATAATGAAATAAATTGGTCTACTATTGGAGAAACTTATTAAAATAAATAGATACAATTTGACGTGATAATTACGATCATTAGCCATTGACTACCACGTCTCTCGTTTATTTGGATTACCCACATTTCCTATGCACATGACGCAATCCAGACCATGCGCAAACGAATGGAAACTAAAAGTACTTATAGCATTTCTTTAAACGACAGAAAGTGGGCCACACTTGTGTCTGATCGGCAATGTCGCAACCACTCGATTTGGGATACCACCTGTCCACATTTACATTAACTGTTTGCATTCAATGTAATAACTAGAGCATTTTTGGACCCACAAGGCCTAATAATTGGACTATAGTAATAAATGCGAAAAAGACTATCTGTTATGCTGTTTCAGCTATACCGCTGTGGTATTTTTGATAAAGTTTAGTACAGAGAAACGTAAAACCCAAAAGCGATTTTTTTTTGTCCTTTTTTTAGTCGAATTCCATACAAGCGAAACTGCAAGCAAAACCTAGTACTTTATAGATTTGTTATGATTACATTTTTGAACAAGAAGAATAACACGCTAATTATAAGCCTCATTTGCCCAGTATACGCAAAACACACCCCTCTGAACTTTGAATTCCAAACTAATGCACGGCTTGGCGTCATCAAACATCAGACGTAAAGCCTTGTCACGCTCACAAAATTCACTGAATTTAACAAAGAGTAAAAATAAATGCAAACACTAAATCACTAAAGTTTTTTTGCAATATTATGTCTGACTTATAATATTGTCTTACCTAATATTGAAAGAGAAGTGAAAGAATACTGTCTACGTTTTATATTAAATCGAGTCAGTTTTATTAATGGAGTGTAGTGTTGACCCAAAACTTGACAGGGAAAAAGGTTTTACAAGGCTCCAAACAAATTACACCAGGGGAGGAACTAGGTAACAAATAGATATCCTCGTCCCCCTCCGACACCTTTCATGCAAAAACAAATCCACAAAACATTGTTGAGAAATATAAATGTACACCACCACTATACTAGAAATCACACGACACACTTATTAAATTAATCCCTGTCTATGTCTGATAGATGACGCTGATTTCGATAACAAACGATACCCTTATACTGTCACCCAACAGATAAATAGCCCAATCACTACAGTCCTCCAACAAGGCGGTATACCTTTCACCACGCAATTACCGGCCGAACGTAACCAAACGTGACCAGAATGCGTTTAAGGGCCGTGCGACCTTGTCCGAACTGTGATAACAGTTCTACTTGCAGCTGAAACATGCTGTAAATTATTCGGGACAGGCCTTGAGTATTGTAAAGTGTTTTACAGCCTCTTCTTTCCGTTTGGAGTTGCTCCTTTACTTTCAAAATATATTGTATGGGATTTGTGTTCTAGAATAAAATAAGAAGAATAACTTCTAAGTAATATTACAGATGACCCTGTAATATTACTTAGAAGTACCCATAACATAATTCTTACCTTGGGTATCAGTGTTGAATATATTATGTACATACAACTTTTTTTTTGTTAGTATGAATTTTACAATTTAGCATACTGAATTAATTCTACGTCGTTTGTTTGTTTACAACATTAATTTCCATTATTAGGTCTGTTTCAAGTATTCTAGCAAATAAGGGTCAACAGGGATGGACCAAATTTATAAAAATTAGCCCATATTATCCTTTTTCGGCATTCAAGGTGTAATTTAATCACAGACGGTTCAGTAATTTAGCCGTAACAGCATTAACCGATAGCTATTTTATAATTTGAAATATAATAATGATGAAACTGCACCTTACTTTAATGCGTGGTCACATGTCGTGCACGGAGCAAGTGAATTCTCCGACTAATGTCAAGGGAGACCGGTGATCAGGGCCATGTGCCGAACTAGATTTAGTAGTTGTCTTATACTCAAGAGAGCACGATAACCTAGTTGGGAATGAAACGGTCTGCCGAGATGATGTCCGCAGGTTCAAATTCCTCTGGAATTACTTGTGTATCAATTATAGGTATAGTTCACTTTAAAAGTAAAGGAAAACATCGTAAGGAAATCTACATATATCGGGAAATCCACCAGCGTATGTGAAGTCTGCCAACCCAACAATAGAAGAAACCCATCCTTAGTTGTAGGCAGTATATAATACGATATTATTATTATACTAGAGCAGAAAATATTACTTTACTCGACCAGGGAACCAATCCAAGAATCTATTAAGGCAGTTGCAAAACAATGCCATTGCGCCACTGAGGCTGGCTGAATTTAAAACAACTAAATAAATAGAATAGGTCAAAGGTCATTGTTTATTTTATATTAGTGGGACGAACAAACCACTTCACTGCCCATAAATAGTAGTTAAGTGGTCATAACTGCATATAAGATTGTATAAGGACTGCAGAAACTGCTATACGCTGATGAGCGCGTCATAATAATCAAACAGTTCTCGTGTAATTTGCGAATTATGGCTTGCTTTGTCGGTGAAGGAAAGCATCGTGAGGAAACCTGCATACCTGAAAAGTTCTTTATAAGAATTTTGACTGTATGTGAAGTCTACCATTCCGCACTAGGCCAGTGTGGTGGATGGACTTAAGGCCTAATGCCTCTCAGTAGTAGAGGAGGCATGTGCCCAGCAGTGGAACATATAATATAATACAAGGCGGATATTTATACATTATAATATAAATATTCCAAGCTGATGTAGTAGAAAAGCCCTATATCACTGCCCGACCTGGGATCGAATCAGACACTAGCACTGCAATCGTACCGCAATATAACTATGCTACTAATTACATAAGTACTCCGTAAAAGGCAAAATACAAAAATAGATGCGGACCTGTTCGCAAATGTCATAGTATCGCGTGCTATAATGAATCAATATGAGAACGTTATCGTAGTTGCTACTCGCTGGTAAGTGGTAAAGCTTAGCTTAACAAACTCGGTGGCCTCGATTTAGATTATTTTTGATACACATTTCATCCTTGATGAATTGAAAGATACGATGTTTTTGCAATGTGGTAGTGTTATTTCTTTTATAAACGTCGTGCACAGCAATGTGTTCTCCACTGCACCTGCAAGTGGAGTGAAGTTCCAATAGAATATCGACAGACAAGAGTTGATTCCCCCTCGGCAGTCCACACACATATGCCGGCCTATTGGGACCAGATATATACAGGCTGATCTCGGAACGCAACACACGTTGCAATGGCAGGTTTTAACACCTTGTGTATTGTGGTCGCTAGCCGGGCGGATATAGAGTATATCCTACCACCAGCCGATTAATTCAATACTAATTTGACAAAACCCCACGTTCTTCCTGCTGCAGTATTTGTAATATTCAAATTAACTTAAGTTCTAAAGAATGTTTTACATCCTACCTAACAATCATATTAGTTATAGACCAGGGGAAGATTTTATATTTATATATTATATTCATATTATATTCGTATTCATTTAATTTAATATAAATTATTTTTAACATATACTTGCAAAATAGAACAAAAAACGTGTCACAATGCACAACTTTATTTCTAAAAGCTATCGCTTCCAGGCAACCTTGAACTGATCTTGAACTCAATAGATTATTGTCGTCTTGCAAAAACGTTTTACCACTTACATAGTACAAGTGTACATTGTAAGTGATAGATGCACGCTTGAACTACATATTACCTTCTAGCTTAAATAGTAGGTTTCAACTCAGTAATACAAGTCAATGACTGCCCAGAAATCAAACATAATATGACTACTTTCTGTGTACATCCGGTTCCAACAGGCCGACAAGATTGTTTCGACTGCCGATGGGTAATCATCTCTCGTCAGTCGACATTCTATCGGACCCCACTCCACTTACCATCAGGTACAGAGGAGTCACTTTGTCATGCACGTATTTAAAAAAAGCTCCCACGATTGTATGGAGGAGTAGCAGGATAGAAGAGGATATCTTGTCCGAGCAGATTATTTGTGTCTAAGTTACTATATTTTTGTGAAATTATTTAGACTTAAAACCAAAATCTGATTTACCATCCCGGTCCATTCGTGTGGTAAACAATTTTGTCTATAACTTTATCGGACCTACTTTGAAATTTCGTGTGCATATTTACTATGAACGTTATTTCTAACCCAATATGTATTGTTTCAGACTGAATCATGTGGCGAACACTGCTCTTGTCGGCGCTGCTAGCGACCGCGCGTTCTAAACAACTGCCACCTTCCTCAGGTATGTTCTACAATTGATTTACACACATAGTAGGGTTTTTTCTTCTGCGATTTTTGCTCCCGCTAACTGCCCATAGAGAATTTCATCCACGGTAGGGTTTTACTTGAGATTTTTGTTTTTTACTACCGCCAGCTACCCCACCAACCAATCTATAGCCACACCAATAGTTGTGACATTATACAAGGGTAATGATAAAGGTAGCTAATGCGTAGGCTTCAGACCAGTATAGAGAGAGTTGGCACAGGACAGGAACAGGAGGACTCTCGTTTTGTATGCCAAGGCTCACTTTGGGTCGCTGAGCTAAAGGAGCAAATAAGTACATAGGTGTAGGGATAAGTAGCAATTCTGACGTGGTGAATGTGGTGAAATGTAATTAATAATCAGTTTTCCAAGATCAGATTTAATAAATATCAGAATGAAGAAATAACTGGCTGGGATAAGAAAAAGACTTCCTTAACAGCTTATTTTTTCGCGTGGATATTTTAAGACATAGTAAACTCGAGGAATCGTATACAGGCAGGTATATCGATTGTGTGTATTCCCAGCAAACTTCCCACGGCGCTTGACTAAATCCTCGCGGTAACTTTAGACATGAGGCGGTTCTACCACCTTCGTGCCGCTCGCGCGTCGCACATACGCGTGCCACTCACTGTTCGCTTATCTGATTTATCGCATGGCTGTCTTGCCTGTGTAGATTTTAAAATACCGCGGCAATTTTACATGCTCCTACGCCGTAGGTGCTAATGAACATTTTGAATAGGTGTGTGAGCGCCTCGCTCCATAAAAAGCCATACGTCTAACAGTGGTCTTATTTCAATTCGTTTTTATAGTAGTACTATACTAGTACTTGATTGATAATGCATAATATTCAAAGAGTTCGATACTCTGTTATGCATGATTGCTCTTACAATATTTATTTACCCAACTATACTAAATACCAAACATATAAAAATAGGATTCTTGATTTCAATGACTAGTATATCATTGACAAATTAACAAAAAATATTATAGGCTTGGTTTACATTTTGTTTATTTCACTAAACATGCAAGGATTGAGAAACACTAACATGTCTAGACTCTAGATGATAAAGATATGACGTGACGATTGATATTCAAACTACACGGGTCTAAAGGCGTCTTACATGTAAATGTGTAGTTAATATAACATGTTTGTACCCATCGCGCGTTTGGTCTTGAACCCTCCACATCATATTTTGTAATCAGAGTGATTAGAATATAAATTTCGTGGTAAGAGATGCATCGAATATCTTTACATTTCAATATTTGGGTCCAAGAATGTTATGGGGTTTATTAATCAACTTCAAAAAAGGAGATCAATAAAATCAGACATTAGCCCATTTTTTACATATTACTTTCAAAAGTATTATGAATTAGTGAAGTTTATTTTTTTTAACATTATATGGTTATTTATAATATCTAGATTCTAGTCAATTGATTCTAAAAATTTATCTAAAATCAACAATTCACTAAAAAGACCTTACCAGGGTATCGTACCCAAGAGACAGGAACTAATACGCAAACTACTATACTGTAGCAATAACGAACTTAAACATGATAATATGTTATAAACAATCGATCTCGGTTTATTTGTACTGTATATACTAATCAGCAATCCTACAATTACTGATTTGACAGAACAATCGTAGATTATAGATAGATCCATTTTTATAATATAACGCCGGGTTAGCGTGGTAGACAGGGCATAAAAACGGCAGGCCTTAGGAGGCGCGGGTCGATGACCTCGCCCGTCTGCCGCTACGGACAACGCCCACGAACGCCTCGGACATTTTTTATAATCTATACTCAAATTGAGCGCATTGAAATTCTGAGAATTGTAAGGTATACGTATTTTATTTCATTTTTTCAAAGATATATGTAAAGAAATTAAATCAATTCATTTAATATCTAAGTTAGTAAGTTTTTGTAATAAGATTTTTAACTTAGTTAAAGCCAGTGTATTATTTCGTAACCTTATTAGGATATAAAATTGTTATACATGGAACTTATTAATAAAATTAATGTACTCACTTCTACATAAATCAAAACAAATTTAACTTCAATAGTATTTATTTCCCAACAAATCTGATAACTCTTACATAAAACTGTGACTGTATTTTTTCATGACGTAAATAACGGATATCTAAAATGACATCCTTTTTCTAACCCCACATTTCATTCCTGGCAACACTTCTATAATTCTAATCCTTTGCAACGGTACCAACGGAGGAAACACAGACGCCTGCGGAATACTAATGCCCTCACTTATTTCCTCACGATATGATCTTACTCGTCTGCGACAGATAACTGTTACCAATTGCTGTCATTTGCTGCTCTTGCTGTCTTCTAGTTGTGAGGCGTTTAGCATTTTTTCGCACGCGAATTATCGCATTCCGTGGGATACCTGTGTTTAACGCCATCTGTTGTGGATAAATGAGTTTTTCCGTAGTTCTTAGTCAATATTAGATTTAAGTTTCTATTCTATTAATAATTTGATCTTAATGAATTTAGTTGAAGCTACCACCGAGCTGCTTTCGCTTGGTCCGCTCTTATACTCATTAAATTTTAGGGAAACCATTGAGCCCAACTGTCATTTTAAAAAAATTGCTGTACGTGGGAAAAAACATAGAGCAATTTCCTTACTAACTGGTTGACCTCTCATAATCAAGATTTTGTATGAGTTAACACTTTCGTATTGTCTATGAAATAATTAGGCATCATGAAACTTAGAACCTAATGTCTCAGTATGATGAACGCAGTGTCGGGCCACCTTGTAATTCAAACTTCTGAATTATTACACAACATTTATGATACTATTTGTTTATATATTTATTGTTTATAATAGCTTGTATCGCGTCAGTAACATGCTTGCCTCCTCAACTAATAAGATAAAAAAAATCAACAGAATTTAGATTTCAAATAAAATTTACATACATATATGAAACTCACGACAAAGTCTCGAGAAATGTGTCCATTACTAGCAACTATTTCGGGTACTATCAACAGAACTAAGTTTTATATTCCCATAAACATATATGCATGAACAATGTAATTATTAACTGTCCCTTCAAAGCGGCCGCAGCTACAACCAGTCTTTATTTCCGTTACACACTTTCCACCTAATGTTTTCATACATATCGTGCATCGTGTAATTCGCAATGCTTTCTGCCCCTCTGATTGTAAACTCAGATAATTAGCGCCGTGGACACTGTGAGTATAAAGAAATAATATGGTTACATTGGTACTCTACGTGTGCACGTAATTTTGCACTATTTTTAAAAGGTTGTAAAGTTCAAATACAGTTCTTCTATTTCATTCTTGAATACGACGGTCAATTAGGCTTATATGATTGTGCTACAAAAAATGCAATTATTTCGATTGCATTTCTTGCCGTTACTAACATTGCTGAATTCTCAAATCCTAAGTTCTTTCTTTAAACACCTAAAAGTACTTTAGTATTGCGCATTCAATTATTTATCATCAATCGACATGCTTGTTTGCCGGTTCTATGACTAACAATTCAACAGTTCCATGTTTATTTTAGCTTCATAAATCATAGCCCATCCATATTTTCTTACGTTTCCATTATTTGTAATTATTATTGCATGAAGAAACTCTTAACAATGCAACCTATAAAATTGTGAAGGTGCTTGTCCATTGACTTTCCCAGTAGTAAATGTTACTTGGAGTTAATTATATCTTTATTTTACGTTCTCTTTAGAAAATTCTCGTGTATTTTGATCGCCAGTTGTTTATTTATCTCCTTTTTCCTAGTTTCGTGAGACAACTTAATTTTCTGCATTGTTTAATGGTAGAGGCGCGCAGTAGTCAGTTTTGTCTCCAGCTTGGACAGATCAGTTCGACCAGGCTGGTACCAATGTCTCACCGAAAGATGTGTCAAAGGAGAAGTTCTACTTTAATATTACAATTATCTGGCGTTCTAGAAATTCTGCAGATGTCCATAGATAGTAATATTTATTTACTGATGCTCACGAGTCACCAGCTCTTTCGTTTTTCGTTATACAAAAATAGCCTTACTGGTAGTACTGAAATGAGCCATGCCCTTAATTATAATGGTGCTGCTGGGACCTTAAGACTTCAGCTTGTCATATGCACTTAAACGTTAATGTCGTGCATCTTGGGTCATCATATCAACGAGAATGATCTTCAGCTCCTGCACTTATACCATTTATCGAAGACCATTACTCCTATATCAGCTACATAAATTGCTTAAGATCCTAACAATTCCTATCTTTTCAGATCTATCATCAACAACGGTCGCAACAGTGACAGAGACAGATGTGAGCGAATGGCCGGGCTCGCTCGCGCCCCTGGACACGATATCAGTCGCGTGCGAGAGGGACAACATGCATGTCACCGTCTCGCTCGCACGCGCGCACGAGAACAGGTAAGGGGTTAGAATTAGCATATCGTTAGCCGTGGCAAATTAGTTTGATCTTTGGGGTGATAGCTTTACAATAGAATTCTCGTCGAAGGTCAAAAACTGTAATTGAAATTGTTTAATTCCAAGTTCGACGTTACAATCTATGGTCTAATTAGAAAATGGTTTTTAATAATATAATTCAGTCTAAGGAAGAAAAAGTTAATGCTAAGAATTCTATCTAATGAGAACTTGGAGACTTATCAAAAATTCTTTGCTTAGAAGGTGACCTACGCGAATAATCCTTGATATTAATAAAGACTAGTGTAAAGAAGTCTATATTTTAAGGTACAAGCTTATTAAGAAATTAAAGTAGTCATACCGTTTAAAGGAATTTCGTTGCATGTAATGATATCAGTAACCATTTTGATCATAAGATCAATGGGATGAGGAAGCTTACACATAATCAAGTAATGATTTTGCTTATGACTAGCTCAATTGAAGAACATCCGATGTTATTTATCCACCAATAACTTTTTTGCAATCATTGTGAGCAACTTGTTTTCCGTTCTCACTGACGTCATTTATATAAACGAGATTCTGCGAATGATCATAATATCCTTGAATTTAAATGATTAACTAAATATTTTTAAGATGTATATATATTTAGTATTTTAAAAAGACACATTTTAATCATCTTACCGAAACGTTTGCATTTACTTAGACAGCAAACATGATTCAAGAAAATAAAGATCCATCGTAGTATCTTAATACATTGAACTATTTATTTTTATTTTAAGACCAACTCTAGTTGCTTTAAATGAAAATTGCCAATAAAGCAACAGCTAACGATAAAATACTCGTTTGATCTTCATTAATCATATCTAGATTTCCTTAACCATCATACGATCTTCCTTATTAATAACCTTGTACCTTCGCTATTAATTCTATTATATAAATTATGACGTATGCGGCGTGACTGCGGTCTTTAATTCGATTTCTAGTTTTGGGCTTAGGATTTTCTGCTGATTATGCCCAGAGCCTTATTTTGTGCATTACCTTGACATAAGGCGAAATGTGGGTGTGTAAATTTTAGCTTATTCCTTTGAAACTAGACTTTCCCGCTCTTACACCCACCACTACAACTCCTGTTAGCCATGAACAACAGTGGCACGTATTTTGACATCGAGCTGTGAGACTCATCAAGTCACAGAGAACATTAATCCGTCTTAATCCTATAACTAAATTAAATAAATAGCAAGATAGGAGTTGAACAGGGAAGAACGCGTGATATATGCTTTAACAGAATCGTGTTCCACAGCATATACGACACGTTCAACGGCATTGTCTACCCGGCTGGACTGGGCAGCAATTCCTCGTGCCTTCGAGAGTACGTCTCCGAGAGGGGCGACCTGCAGTACACTCTCCCACTGAAGGGCTGCAACACTATGTCTACTGATAACGTGAGTATCATATGTTATAGATTATAGATGGATGGAATTGAATTGAAGCTTTGGCTGAAATTCTTAACAAATTCTAGATCCTTGGTTTCAACAGATTCTTTCGGAACAAATATTCTATTTAGAGAATTGATCCCCCTTACATCAAAAATATTGAAATTCAAAATATCTATATGGTTAAAATTTAAAATCAGTTCAGTGATTGAAATGCCTAGACCATCCAAGCCAATTTTAACTAGTTTTAGTTCCCACAACTGCATTTAAACCGACAAAGTTGCTAGTTAGCACAGTACCTTAACTTTACGGTGTCTAGTTTCTAATAACCAGGTAAAAACATATTTTCCGCGGTCAAACCACCGAATTAATTCCGCAATGTAACGGCGTCTTTGTAACCGACGCGATGTGGCCAATGTCCTTTTTGATAAACAGTTAAGATTTCGACGCTAATTCATTCGTTATAGTCTCCTTTGTATTGTACAGTTCACGAACATGTATGGCTAAAGATTAAAATTTGTTATTCGTAAAGAATAAAACTAATAGCTTGACCACAAGCTGAATTCATTTTGATACTAGCGCTCTCTAACTTTTTCCAACTTAATATTATAGGTGGTAAATAAATATATATTATACCATAGTATAACTATATAATATATACTGTATACCCATAGTTGTGGAACGGACTGCCAAGACGAATGTCCGCAGGTTCAAATCCCAAGGGCACACGCCTCTGACTTTTCTTAAATCATGTGTATATTCTTTGTGAATTTATCGTTCGCTTTAACGGTGAAGGAAAACATCGTGAGGAAACCTGCACATCTGAGAAGTTCTCTATAGGAATTTCGAAGGTGTGTGAAGTCTACCAATCCGCACTAGGCCAGCGTGGTGGACTAAGGCCTAATCCCTCTCAGTAATAGAGGAGGCCCGTGCTCAGCAGTGGGCAAGTATATAATACAGGGCTGATATTATTATTATACCCATAGTACAAAAAATACAGTTCCAGATTGGATCGCGACTACTTACAGCACGTCATAATTGAGTTTAAAATATATATATTTTTGGCAACACCAGCATAAATTTAGTGATACTGCAATTTTTGAATGAATAATAAACCAAGTAAGTCGCCGAAATCTGTACTAGATGGCACAACATCGTGCGCGTGAAGTTAATACCCTGATCAGTCAAAACATTGGGGAATAGATGTAAGGAAAAGGAAGAAATAGTGAACCGTACAAGAACACTTCTGCTCACTTATAGTTCGACGTAGGCGTACGAGTACTCAGTCAAAGATAACAATAGTCTTCCGATAGTGAATGGTAAATATTGCACAACTTGTAGGAAGTTCGTGATGCCGTGAGCAGTCGAGCGCTGTCAAGTGCGCGATGTCAGATGTTGCATGTTAATGTGGGGCTAGTGCACGCATTGAACATCTCTGATATATATATATATATATATATATATATATATTTTTAAACGTGCATGGTAAAGTGACCCCTCCACATCTAATGGTAAGTGGAGTGGAGTTCAATAGAATGTCGACTGACGAAAGATGATTATCCCGTGTCAGTCAATACAATTATACCGACCAATACTACGACAGTTACGTAGGCCAATACGGTGGGTTTTAACACCTTGTGCACTATCCGGGCGGATTTAAAATATATCCTACCACCAGCACATATCTCTAATAATAGGAATATCTCTGTGGCTGAATAACGAATGGAATTGAAAATCATCGTATAAATTTATAACTGTGTTACTAAAGTTGTAAATGCGACTTCTGCCTTTATTGGTAGATATTAAATCATAAAATCGAATAACTCCGGAGTGTCTCCGTAGTCCCGGATGAATCGTGATTATAGTTTAATCAAATCATAGTCTAAGAGCTTCATGATAAACTCTAGTACAATTTAATTAGTGGCCAAAATGCGTTGCTGAAGCGCGATAAAATCGTGACCACTTGAGCATGCTGTCAAGTGCACGCACCGGCGACAATGATGCATGTTAATGTCACCCTTCTGTATCGTGTGCAACTTGATTGTAATCTTTGGTGAAGTAATGGACATGTGATAAGCTTTAAATTATTTGACGGTGTAGAAATAAAACTATTTTACGGATTTTATCGTGGTTTTTATATTCTATTTTTCTCCCAACGTTTCGAAGGCTGCAACCTTCGTAGTCACAGGGCGGACTGAGATTTTCCGTAATGTCAAAGTTGTAATGTCTACCTAAATTCTACAATTATGGCTTTATTTTTTCATTTTTAGTTGTAATTTTTTTTTTTAAATTACCTTATACCTACCTCATCTCATCTATTATATTCTGAGTATTAGATGGTCGAATATGAGTGCTGTCATTGGTCCGTATAGTTTTTGCCAAAGGCGAACATAGAACTATTAATCATTGTAAATAATCTATGCAGTATGTACTTTAAATTGATTTATGTAAAATCGAATGTTGATTGATTTATGTAATATTGAAAAGAATTAAAGTTATAAACACAAAAAGTACTTAGTATGTTTTTTTAAACATAACATAACATGACGTCTATCAAAAGTCAGTGCTTACGTACTATTAGGATTCTCTTTGAGTCAGTGCAAAAATAAAACGCTTCAGCCAGTTTACTCACTAGAGTTACGAGAGTCTTTGCTTGATCGCAGTAAAGCATTTAAAGGTTATGATAGATCTTTGGGTATCGGACCCCGCAATCAATATTGGACCCCGGCTTAGCGACTGCAGGGACCTGGAGGATAGTTGGAAGGGTGGATACCTGGGGAAGGAAGTGTAGGGAAGGAGAAGGAACCGTCTTGGGATGGGAGGTGGAGAAAAGGCCGGGAAATATTCGCGAGGCCCATAGACCTTAATTTAAATTGGCAATCATGAGGTATACACACTACCCTGTGAGCTTAGGACCGCGACAAATGTGTCTCTGTAGTTAGGCGTGCATTCAGTGTGGAGACCGAACGCATAAGAACTGCCTCAGGGTAGAAGGTTTTGATATTAAAGCAGCAATAACATTAAGCGAAACTTTTACTGTCCAGTTGTGATACCCAACGCCAGTTAATTTTTTAATAAAGTTATTGAGTCTGTTAGTAAATGATTTTGTTCCTTTCACTCCTCTGTCACGTA